>NC_060176.1:18083457-18354629 GCF_021184085.1 Oncorhynchus gorbuscha
ATTGTTAACGGCATTCCCCCAGAAGTAAAACTGGAAATGACAAACTTTTGCGAGAGAATATTAGGTTAATTCTAATTCTGTTTCTCCCCCCTGTTGCCTGAGTAATAAAGTGATCCCAATATTCCCTCATCTCACAATGCTGGGGTAACATAGACATCACTAGCTTAAATCCAATTATAATGAAGAATACATAGACTGTGTAATGGCAAATGTGTAAACATAGTAATCTAGTGGCTAACTCCTCTATCTAGTGGCCATCAGCTGACATTTCAGGGATGCATTAACCTCTTACTCCTACCCGACACGCAGGCGTCCCATCTAGACATCTGGAAATGCAAATGCACTACGATAAATGCTAATAGCACTCGTTAAAACTCAAACGTTCATTAAAATACACATGCAGGGTACTGAATTAAAACTACACTCATTGTGAATCCAGCCAACAAGTCAGATTTTTAAAATGCTTTTCGGTGAAAGAATGAGAAGCTATTATCTGATAGCATGTAACACCCCAAAAGACCCGCAGGGGACGTAAACAAAATCATTAGCATAGTCGGCGCTACACAAAACGCACAAATAAAATATAAAACATTCATTACCTTTGACAATCTTCTTTGTTGGCACTCCTAGATGTCCCATAAACATCACTATTGGGTCTTTTTTCATTTAAATCGGTCCATATATAGCCTAGATATCGATCTATGAAGACTGTGTGATCAAGGAAAAAAACATAGTTTTTTAACGCAACGTCATTTTTTAAAATTAAAAAAGTAGACGATAAACTTTCACAAAACACTTCGAAATACTTTTGTAATGCAACTTTAGGTATTAGTAAACGGGAAGAAATGCGCTGCCTCGTGTCCGTTTGACCAAGAAACAAATCCTAGGCAAATGACAAGACTGTTGACATCGTGTGGAAGCTGTAGGTATTGCAACCTCGGCCCCATTTAATGTGGTTCACATTCAACAATGGGTTCAAGTGGCGCATGGATATATTTTCCCATTTTCAGTGATCAGATTTTCCTGCGCTTTTCGATGAAACGCACGTTCTGTTATAGTCACAGCTGTGATTTAACCAGTTTTATAAACGTCTGAGTGTTTTCTATCAACACATACTAATCATATGCATATACTATATTCCTGGCATGAGTAGCAGGGCGCTGAAATGTTGCGCGATTTTTAACAGAATGTTTGAAAAAGTAGGGGGTAGGAGTAACAGGTTAAAATAAAAAATGGAATAAAGCAATTTCTTGGTAGATATGTTGAAATTCATATTCCCAATTCGATGTGGAAAACATTTGAGATTTGACCTAATTCCTTATCTAATGAAGTCAATTACAAATCTGCACA
Source organism: Oncorhynchus gorbuscha (assembly GCF_021184085.1). NCBI lineage: Eukaryota > Metazoa > Chordata > Actinopteri > Salmoniformes > Salmonidae > Oncorhynchus > Oncorhynchus gorbuscha. The sequence continues at coordinate 18,084,808 of NC_060176.1, forward strand.
CTCTGATTCGGGCACCTTACTCACAGTCAGAGACATCTATAACACTTTAAACATGTATCCAGTTTGGTGAAGTACTATGTAAGAGAAACAAGGCTTTAAGACAATTTACCACCCCTCCTTCCTCTGGTTCAATTTGCTTTGCCCAGTTCCTATTGATTTTGTTTCCTCAAGATTGAGACTGATGTGCTCTAAAGTTACATTCAAATGAGATTCCAGAGGAGAAGTGTGGAAAGTTTTGCAGACTCATTCCCTGGGTGGCTTGTCTCTCACTTTCTTCTGAGCTCTGTGCAGTCACTGTATAATTAATTTTGCTCAGTGCGTTAGTCACTAGGAAACAATTTACTGCGGCTTAGGCTTTTTTCAACAACAAATAAGTGACTTTTCTCGGGTCATTAAATATATGGTTTCAGATAGTATTTTGAGTGACGCCTGGATAATAAAAAAAACAATACATTGCAGTAGGGAACTAATGTTTTAAGCAAATGTGAATTGAAAAGGAAGCATATAATGACAAGGCTCATGCTGTTAAACTGAAGAAGAGTAGAGGAGGGATGAATAAAGTGTTAAAATACACTTTAATCTACCCTAATATAGGATACTCTGTGCACTTAGTGATACTGTATGTACCTAACTCTACTCAAAAGAAAACCCCAGGCATCCCGAGTGGCGCAGTGGTTAAGGGTGCTGTACTGCAGCGCCAGCTGTGCCACCAGAGATTCTGGGTTCGTGCCCAGGCTCTGTCGCGACCGGGAGGTCTGTGGGGTGACAATTGACCTGGTGTCGTCCAGGTTAGGGAGGGTCTGGCCAGTAGGGAAATCCTTGTCTCATTGCGCACCAGTGACTCCTGTGGTGGGCTGGGCACAGTGCGCGCTAACCAAGGTTGCCAGGTGCACGGTGTTTCCTCCGTCACATTGGTGCGGCTGGCTTCTGGGTTGGATGGTGCTGTGTTAAGAAGCAGTGCGGCTTGGTTGGGTTGTGTATCGGAGGACACGTGACTTTCAACCTTCGTCTCTCCCGAGCCCGTACGGGAGTTGTAGCGATGAGACAAGATAGTAGCTACTAAACAATTGGATGAAAAAGGGGTAAAATTTTTGTTTTTTTAATTAAAAGAAAAATACAATTTAAAAAAAGAAAACCTCTGAGAAGTGTCTGTTACAGTACCTTGATTATTACTCAACTCAAAACATTCCAAAAGTCACGCCCATATATCGCATATTAGAGTTCATTCAAGTACAACACACAGATTGTTTGACAGAATAAGACATTTTCAGATGTGGTGTTATGCTGTTGGAGTGGTGTGTCACTGAGCTGTCATCCCCCTGGCAGCGGCCTAATTCTCTGGGTGCTCCATTCCTGTAGACAGACAGGCGGTGTAGGAGGCAGACGCAGAGGGACCACCGTGTCTGTCTGCCTCTTCAAACAGCCACTTCATGCACACACACACACACACACACACACACACACACACACACACACACACACACACACACACACACACACACACACACACACACACACACACACACACACACACACACACACACACACACACACACACACACACACACGCTTTGTTTGTCAAGGCTGGTGATGCCTGTCACTATATCTATCTCACAATACTAAAAAAGGCAAGGAAATCATCCTGGCCCATCCAAACGAGCTCTCTCATGAGATGTGGCAAGGGCACAATGTGCAGCTCAATACGTGGCTCAATGATCAATATGTTTGATATACTGCTGGAGCACTCAGAAAGTTGATAGTCTGACTTCATCAGGCTGTCACTGTGAGCACCACTCTGAATGACCTCACAGCACTTGGCCTTGCACTTTATCCTTCCCTGGCTGGCACTCCTTGTGTGGTCATTCCACAGTCCTAACTTCAAGGGCTTCCATTACTGTGTCTTAGCGCTGTTATGAGCACATCGTCCCAAATGAATTACAGTAATGACTTCTTATTTTCTCCTCTCTCTCTCTCTCTCTCTCTCGCTCTCCCCCGTCTTGTTCTTTCTGTCTCACACATTCTTTGTCTCTCTGGGTAGAGTGCTGGCATGGATCAATATTTTGTACTTGCACATTGGTGTGTGTGTGTGTGTGTGTGTGTGTGTGTGTGTGTGTGTGTGTGTGTGTGTGTGTGTGTGTGTGTGTGTGTGTGTGTGTGTGTGTGTGTGTGTGTGTGTGTGTGTGTGTGTGTGTGTGTGTGTACGTGTGTGTGTGTGTGTGTGTGACCTTGCCCACTGTTGTGCAGTATCAAACACCCTCCTCTGCTTACAGTTTTCTCCTGACAGATATCATTAGCATATCAAACTATCTCAGCATCTGTCGCATCCCTTGTTCCGGCCAAGGAAACAACATCACAGCTGCTCAATGTGAATGCCTCTTGTTTCATGCTACTCAGGTCAAATGGTTTCAGTGGGGAAGGAGGAGTGAGAGGCATATTAAATCTATGCCTAGTGTTTGGTTTTGACCTAGAGACTCTAACTCTATTCTTCTACCCAACAAACTCAACACTAATATGATCAGCATGTCTGTAAATGAATGTTTATCCCTTAGAGAGTGCAATTATTGGTTTCTTTAACAGTATCAAACCATAAATCCTTTTCATAATCAATACAATTGCATTGTTAACCCTGAGTGCAGCAGTACATTTCCAATATATACTGTATGTTTAGTTTAGCGGAGGTAATAAAACACAATCTCACACACTGACAATCTCAATAGCTATTATATTCTATAATCTAATTGTATTTATGGGTAACAATGGGCAACAAATAGTTTAAGACCTGAACCCTATTTTGTCATATCAAAAGCTATCATCTTCTGGCTTGTGGGCAATTTGCTCCCTGGGAAACTGTGAATCTGAAACAATGTGTCAGAGGGCAGGTTTGTCTGCAGGCAGCTTCATCAGTTCTGCAGCCAGGTTGCATTAGAGGGATGAGGAGGACAAAACCTGCACCGCAGAGGGTAATACTGCAGCATCTATGAGGCATGGAGCTTGTTATCACACATAGTTCTATCAGCATATTAATACAAAGGTAACGCTCCTTCCTCCATGCCCCAGTTTCCCTTATTGTGTTTTGTATCGCAGCCATCAGACAATCATCGAAAGTAAGGAGAAGGGATGAAAGAGAACCTGGGGTGATCACATGTGAAGATACACATATACAGTATACACTTACTCATACCACACACCTCCTGGATCCTACTGAGGCATCTGCCTCTGTGGAAATGTTCATATTGTTTGACAATACAAACCACAATATGAATGTGATTAATGATGTGGTGAGGTTTGGTCCTGTGTCTAGCGTACAGATTGAGCATGATTACTCAGGTTGCAATATCTGTCCAAGATGAAACCTTAATCAAATCATATCACACATACAGTACAAGGCAGACCATTTATATTGTGGGCCAAGTGTCTAACCTCTGTTTAAATATTTCGGCACCCGGTCTGGTCAGCCTCAGAAGGCCAGCCTAGTAGGATGCCTCATTTAGTGTTGCCTTTTGTTTGTATCTATTCACCCCATGTCACTGTTATGTGATCCCTACTTGACACAAGCATCGGGATGTGCTGACAAATGTATTCCTGACATATCCCTGTTCATTTTCCAATTAAAGCAAACCTTAGCTCAGCTGTATGAAAACACTGCCCCAGTGATTGAGCTGACCTGCCCCCCTATCTGCCCCCCCCCCCCCACCACTGAGAACTGTCAGTCTTCTAATGGGGGGCTAGACCTCCCCTGTACTCTGAATGTATAAACTAATGGATTTCTTCAAAGTTGCAGTATATTGCTTTCAGTTATCATCTATCCATGATAAAGGCCTGTTTTTCATTCCCTCGTAAATTGCAGGTTGTCTACTTTCATGATTCTTGTCCTGGAGGCAGAACTGAGCGATTTCCACCAGATGGGCCAGCTGCTAAAATGTGCTTTTGTTCCTAATTTAAGGTTAGGGTTAGGCATTAGGGTTAGTAGAGTGGTTAAGGTTAGGGTTTGGTTTAAAATCAGATTTAATGACATTGTGGCTGTAGTGACCACTCTGCAGAACTGCTTCCAAAACAAGATTCATGATGAACGCTAAAAACGCTAACCTGCTCATAAATTAGGTTATGTCACAGTGTCTAACTGTAAGAATTACAGCTCAAGTGAGAAGATTACTGATCATGCAAAGGCAGAGACGTAGATAAAGAAATAAATATTGTCATTGCATGAACTTTTACTTTAGAGGAAGATTAGTAGCCTACATAAAAGGTCAACCTTGCCTATAAAGGAGAAGTTCATCTCTCATATGTAGATGATTTAATTACACAGACCGGTAAAGCACACGGAAAACAAAGTTGAGCTGAGATGTTGATCAAAAGTATATTAACTAAACTAGGAACGGCAGGGGAACAGAAAGCTTCTGGTCGTGCTTCTGTTTTTGCAGACTTCAAGGATGAGGTTCACATTAAAACCCTGACAATTCTAAATGACTCAGACGTTTATAAATCATTGTACAAACTAGGACTCTAAACCCAATATGTATCGCCAGGAAGCACATTATGTGTTTCAATGCCATAAGCAATGTATTTTATGAAGCTGAGTCACAAGGCCATTCAGAAGTATTGATGGGTTTCCTACTGCAATATACAGAGGATTAGGGCTTATTGTATTGTGTGCACCGCCGAGAGAGTTCACCACCAGGTGGTCATAAAATGGGTCTTTATCCCTGTAAAGTAAACACCATTGAAATATTGAACTGCAACTTGAAAGGTGCTGTTTGCCTAACAGGCAATCTATGATTAATTTTGAATATAAGTCAGCATATTTGATTGCACTTTTTAAGATCAAACATTCAGTACAGCACCGAAATCTCAAGGTATTTTGCATGAAATATTCCTACACACTAATTGCAATTGATATTTGGTTGTGTTGAGAGGTTTTCTGAGCTGTGTGCATGTCTATTTATTTCAATAAAGATCCACTCACTCTTTATATTGCCTCCCCGGATAGTCTCTCCAAGTGATGAGCTCATGCTGAACAGAGAAACGCTGACTCTTCAAAAGGTTCTCTCTCCTCTCAGTATGTAATGAATTCATTTGCAGACTTGCTCCAAATCTGTCTGCTTCATGACGCCAAGATACCTGTGTAATTTTCAGCTTGATTTATTCACGCAGAGCTTAACAGAGGGTGTGGTTATATACAAGAGAAAAGTAATTTCACAACAGTCCACAGGAGGGTTTGGTGCAATTGGAGGGCTGGTATAATAACTATAGAAATGTATACAGTAAGACTTGGCAAAAGAACAAAAGCAAAACGCACTGGTATAAAAAGATGAGACAACCTTTATTTAGAGGATTGGAACTCTTTATTCAAACACCATTCCATTGGGCAATGGCACAATCCGTCACTGCAGGCGCCGTCATACAACCAAATGTTCTTAGGCAGTAATTGAGGTGAACAGACATACTGTATATGCCTTGTGTTAATGTACACTGTCATCCAGCATACTGCTGTAATCCATAAGCATCAAGAAAGTGAGGCCCAGGAAATGAGCCTTATGATTTATCAAGGCTCCTTCTGCCTCTCTGTGAGGATCCAGAAGTTTGACAAATACAGAAAGCCGTACTATTCAGCTTCATTGCTCTATCTGGAGCAGAGAAGCGAACACCGACTGCTTCAACAACATGTATCGATCTACTGACAGACAGTCCACCTGACATTTGCTTTGGAGGAGCTTTGAAGTTGCACTAGTGGATGTCCAATCGAAACGAGCACTGTGAAAACAGTGAGGAAATGGGAAAGGACTAAAATAATACTTTCAGAGTAGTTTATGGACGAGTTGCACGGCTTCAATTCACTTCAGATATGGTTTGAGTTTGGTCTGAGATGTACAAGGGGCCTAACCTAAAAAAAAGCTGATGGTACTGCATGCTATTGTGGTTGCCTTTTTAATACATGTGAACCTCTGGAAAGCTATCCATCAGTGCACAGCACACCTCGTGAATGTTCTTTTTTCCTCATGTCCCCTTTGTACCACACACAGACCACAACATACTCAGATATGTTTGTCAGTCAGTTCCTGTGCATAGCTCAAGGCATTCAAGGATAGTATTAAAAGGTCAGAGAAGAATCTTGTATCAGCAGGACATGTAGATTTGTCGTGTTTGTATGTTCACCTCTGGTGTGACGTCTTGGGATCTAAAAATAAGGTGACTTAAATTAAGCATCCTCAAAGAGACGGTGTGGATAAAATGCACTTTCAATTTGGAAAACAACTAACAGGGACATTTTACTATGCAAGTCAGTTAAGAACAAATTCTTAGTTTCAATGACTGCCTGAACACGGGGTCATCTTGCCTTGTTCAGGGGCAGAACGACAGATTTGCACCTTGTCAGCTCGGGGATCCGATCTCGCAACCTTTCGGTTACTAGTCCAATGCTCTAAACCAATAGGCTATGCTGCCACCCCTATGTGTTGGATGTAGGTCCACACTAAACCAGTGTAAAGCTATGACTATAAATCAGTCTCTTTTACAGATCAGCAGGCTTGAAATATATATGCAATATAGAGATGACAAATGACTTTACTTTGAGCAAGATTTAATTGAATTTTCAATTGAAAGTTGGCTCCCCATCGCCAGCCCCAGTTCTAATATGTCGCTCGTATCCCCTGGGCCCTCCTGCGGTGGCTCTTCTGCTTCACTTAGCCACCTGTATCTTACCTGCAGGATCCACAACTGATAAACTCTCTCCTCCAGCGAGTCCTGTGGGACATTTATTCATTCTCAATTCAGACAAGGTGCCGACTCCCTCCATTTGCTACCCAAACCTTTTTCTGATTCCCCCGATCACAGTGGGCTTGTTTTGTGCCAAGAATATATCTCTTCTCACTCTTTTTTTATTGCGTCTGTGTCAGAGGCAGCCGTAACTGCAACTGTGCATGATTATCGCGGTGTGCTCTCTCATTGCCTTTCTCCCAAGAGGCAGAAACCTGAATTATAAATGTGGGTAAGGGTAATGGGACCGTCTCACGCACACAGGCCAAAGACACCACTGCTTTACTGGGTTAGGAATTCTAGATTTCTCAGAAAGCTCTGGTTTTCAGATGAAAAAAAAAACAAAAAAACAAGAAGCGATGCCATTCATAGAATCAAACCCGAATTTCAGATATTGGAAAAAATGTTCAGTTGTCAAAGCAAGATGGTCATTACTCACTCAGTGACATATCCAGGAATTAAATCAGTATCTTTATGTAAAGTTTGTACAATGTCTGTAAAAGAAAAATATACACTGCTCAAAAAAATAAAGGGAACACTTAAACAACACAATGTAACTGTGAAATCAAACTGTCCACTTAGGAAGCAACACTTATTGACAATAAATTTCACATGCTGTTGTGCAAATGGAATAGACAACAGGTGGAAATTATAGGCAATTAGCAAGACACCCCCAATAAAGGAGTGGTTCTGCAGGTGGGGACCACAGACCACTTCTCAGTTCATATGCTTCCTGGCTGATGTTTTGGTCACTTTGAATGCTGGCGGTACATTCACTCTAGTGGTGGCATGCGACAGAGTCTACAACCCACACAAATGGCTCAGGTAGTGCAGCTCATCCAGGATGGTTCATCAATGCGAGCTGTGGCAAGAAGGTTTGCTATGTCTGTCAGCGTAGTGTCCAGAGCATGGAGGCGCTACCAGGAGACAGGCCAGTACATCAGGAGACATGGAGGAGGCCGTAGGAGGGCAACAACCCAGCAGCAGGACCGCTAACTCCGCCTTTGTACAAGGAGGAGCAGGAGGAGCACTGCCAGAGTCCTGCAAAATTACCTCCAGCAGGCCACAAATGTGCATTTGTCTGCTCAAACGGTCAGAAAGAGACTCCATGAGGGTGGTATGAGGGCCCGACGTCCACAGGTGGGGGTTGTGCTTACAGCCCAACACCGTGCAGGACGTTTGGCATTTGCCAGAGAACACCAAGATTGACAAATTCGCCACTGGCACCCTGTGCTCTTCACAGATAAAAGCAGGTTCACACTGAGCACATGTGACAGACGTGAGAGTCTGGAGACGCCGTGGAGAATGTTCTGCTGCCTGCAACATCCTCCAGCATGACCGGTTTGGCGGTGGGTCAGTAATGGTGTGGGGTGGCATTTCTTTGGGGGGCCGCATAGCCCTCCATGTGCTCGCCAGAGGTAGCCTGACTGCCATTAGGAACCGAGATGAGATCCTCAGATCCCTCGTGAGACCATATACTGGTACGGTTGGACCTGGGTTCCTCCTAATGCAAGACAATGCTAGACCTCATGTGGCTGGAGTGTGTCAGCAGTTCCTGCAAGAGGAAGGCATTGATGCTATGGACTGGCCCGCCCGTTCCCCAGACCTGAATCCAAATGAGCACATCTGGGACATCATGTCTCGCTCCATCCACCAACGCCACGTTGCACCACAGACTGTCCAGGAGTTGGCGGGTGCTTTAGTCCAGGTCTGGGAGGAGATCCCTCAGGAGACCATTCGCCACCTCATCAGGAGCATGCCCAGGCGTTGTATGGAGGTCATACAGGCACATGGAGGCCACACACACTACTGAGCCTCACTTTAACTTGTTTTAAGGACATTACATCAAAGTTGGATCAGCCTGTAGTGTGGATTTCCACTTTAATTTTGATTGACTCCAAATCCATACCTCCATGGGTTGATAAATTTGATTTCCATTGATAATTTGTGTGATTTTGTGAGCAGTGTATAGAAAATGTAATACTATTTCTCATATGATGCACATGCTTTTTTAGGTATCTTAGAATCACTGTTACTGGGATTGATTGAACAGGTCCATGTTGTCATTATGTAATAAGTCACACTTACATTTCTCACGGTATGTGAATCCTAATGCTTTTACTGTCAGTCTACAGAGGACAATTCAAAGCAGGTGCTCTCATCATTATGCCCATCTGAAAGGTTTTAAAGATTCACGATTAACATTATGCAAAAAGGCCACCTACTCTATGCGTTAACAAGAGCTCCAGTGTCATAAATAACTCAATGTCACACAGATTCAAAGACTTGAATATCTCACTGAACGTGAGATTTGTTTGAAGAGTTCACTGTGTGGTTCTGCATTATTTTATGAATTTAGAGCAATACAACTACTGTGGCAAAATTTGAGTTGATGAATATGGTTTTCCACATGAGGTTTGTGCATATCAGTTCGCAACCGTTGGAAAATCAATTCCATTTTGAATTTGAGAACGCAAAAACAAAATCCTGATTTAAATCTGTTGGCGAAGGAAGCTCTGATGAAAGTGGGTTTACATGTATATTTAATGGCACGCCTCCCCTGGCCCGGCATGAATGTGGATGTTAATGAGGACTGGCATGTTGAAAACGGAATGTGCCACTCCTCTCCTCCCCGGGTACACACAAGTCAGAATAGAAAGGCTTCGACAGAAACAAGCCCTGATTCTAGACTGCGGTCTGCTTCTACTGATATCACTGAGAAACTGACAAGATGTAATTTCTCCAATTTTCTCTGTGTATAGTATGCATGTGTGTGTGTGTGTGTGTGTGTGTGTGTGTGTATGCGTGTGTGTGTGTGTGTGTTCGCAAAATGTTTTTGATACATTATTGCACAAAACCATAAGAGTATACAGATGTAGGATATTATTTTGAAAATATTCCTGCAGCAACAGGAAATGTGAATTATTATGTGGATCATTTTTCATTAGGGCAAATCAAGTCTGACATTTGAAGTAAAGTGGAAATGTGACACTGCAGAATACTTTTTAAACCTTGAATACACTACAAGTTCCTGCTGCTCAACAACAAAAGAGTGATCACATAAAGATCCTACATCTGTATGTGATCATTAATAGAATTTGTGTAATCCGCATCCATTAAAAAAGTGAACATAATGATTCACTTCTGTATGTTGAGAGAGCTATAACCTTAAAGGCATGAGCGTAAAGACACATTCATTTTGATTACATGACATTTGCCTTGTGTCACATGGGACAGACGCACATACGGAACAGCTGGTGGCAGTTTACATGGAAAGGGCACACTCAACATTGTACCATTGGGAGAAAAAAAACCACTGCAACACATTCATATAGCATCAGTACTTTTATTGGCATATATTATAAATATTTTGAATATTTACACTTAGAAAATAGTATATTATTTCCATATATATATTCCAACATGTTGGCAATTCCCCAAAACTGTACAGCTTAATCGCATTATAAACTTATCCTACAAACCTGAGACACTAGAAGAAAAGAAAACAGCAGAGAACTTTTCGTAATGCTTGCTACACGGTAGCAGTTATTTACCAAGTACAACAATGAACATATAGAACCCAGTACAACCTTCAAGTCAACAGAAAACCAACTACACTCTTAACAAAATATGTTTCATAACATTGTAGTATATCATAATGCACAATATCAACCTTCTATGGCTGATCCATAGGAGAAAGAAAATGTTTAACATTTATCATGTGATGTCAACTGGTGAACAAAAGACATCATGGTCCTCCAATGCCTGTCATTAACCATACACCATTCTCCTTTATCCACAACAGAAAGTCCATAGGAGCAACAGAATAAGCACCCCACCCAGTCCAGTGAGCTACAGTATATCCAGTGTTCTCTCAGAGGAGCCCATCATAGGGCACTGCCAGGCAGTGTGTTTGTGATGGACCATTTCTGTCCAGTGCATTTTTGAAGGGCCAGCTGGTACCCGAACTCGTTGTCATTGCTGGCCACCAGCTCAAGGCATCGCTTCGATTTCCTGTTCTGAATGGAACCTCCCTGAAAGGAAAAACAGGTAGATCAAATTACAGTGGGATGCGACAGCATCATTGGTGTGCATGTCGTTGATTGCGGTGTCACCTTAACCCCACAGTGCTATGAATTAATGGATGGGGTTGATGTGTATAGCTTAACAAGCACCCGCAGCTCTGTTTTGTACAGATTTCCCTTTGGCACCAGCACTGGGGCCTTCCCAGATAGTGTTGTTCTTGCTTCATGAGCATGCTGATGCTATCTGCCATTATACTCAGTAGCACTCAGTAGGAATGCCAAGATTATGTGATAACAGAAGAAGACCGCATTAGATGAGAAGAAAACATTTTCACACGTCACCTGAGGAAAAAAAAACTTACACTTTACACCTTCACTCAATCTTTGTCACCTAAGGAATCGTGTGCTTCGAAGTGTCTCTCCATCTCATCTCTTTGCCATCTGTTAGAGTGGAGTCGCTCACATGTATTGGAGGCCTTAAAGCTTTGGGTTGGACTCAACTGTTGGGACCAGTGCGATGGGAGTAACTGCACAGATCAGATAAATTCCCCATCTATGTGTAGCTTCAGGGCCTGGGATCAGAAAATCTCCCGTCACCTCTCAGTCAGGAAGAAGGATGACAAACTGGAAAGGCAACCGTTTTAAAATGGGCTTTCGTTTTGGTTCAAGATTAGATGCTCTAATAAGAAAGAGGCTAGGGCATGTTAAGGTTCAGAAATTCAGACCAATACACATCCTTAAGATTTGCACTTACCAATTAATAATTAAGAGGACATTTTATGAGGGATTAATATTTATACGCAGAGTCAACAACCACCTCTAAGCGATCTCATTGTCAACTTGTCATTAATGTTTTGTTGCACATACAGCATACTGAGGATTTGGTCAGGTTAATTTGAAAGTGAATTAATCAAAATGACAGTCTAGTTGATGTCACTGATTCAGGATATGATAGGTTTTCATTAGAATAGAATACTGTCCTAAAAGCTATGGAATGAAACAATTATCTGCTTGAGTGCATTCTGTCAAATACATGGGGTACGGATACAGTTTACATATTCACTAATAGTCTTTCATCAGTAATCAACATCTCCACATGTAGTACTGGTTATCAGATGTACAGTAGCATGAAATATAACATGGTGGATTCCATATGTTCAGCCAAATGAAAAAAACATTAGCCATTAGATACACCTCATTGGCCACATGGTGCATATAGCCTGGAAGGAGTCCAAGGAAAACAACATTACCTGCAAATAAGATATGACAAAGAAAACGAATTGAGCTACACCAATGCAGTAGAACCAAAAAGTCCCATATGAAAAAAGTTGTGCATGTACATTTTTCTTATCATTGCTGCTGTATTTATTTCAGCTCATCAATTGTTAAGACTGTGTTTAGACATCTGAAGTTGTTTCAAAATATAAAACAATAATAAATTCACTTTTTATTCTGTCATTATCATACGTTGCCAGAGGCACTTCCTGAAATATTTAAGAGGTGTCTACCAAACTGCTAAAACACTCATTTATTTACAGAAAGTATTCATAATTTCATCCGGATTCTACTCATATTTGCAAGATTACCATCTTGCAGCAGGAGGCCTGCCAAGTTACCTCAGGGCTTCGGCATAATGTTCTTGACCTGATGTTTTGGCTATACATGGCTAAATAGCAAATATTTTCTGAGGCAGTTGAATTCCAGTGAGTCACTGAACACTTCAGAACAATTTCACACGACAACAAATATCAGCATTACTCAGCCTTTCTCTATCTGGGAAGTCAACATCAAAAGATTCTAAACACCAATAACCATTATAACCTTCAGGGTGCTTAAAAAGCCTGAGGTTGAATTCTGTACTGGCAGAGGACCAGTCCTGTTTGCTCCCTGTGCTTGATCCCGTGGGCTGCTGCAAAACCAACATATTGATTTGCTATAGAGAGTGAACCAGCGAGTCAGAATGATAATGGTCCTGGGTTCACAAGCAGGGGTGAAAGGTTAACCAACTCTCCTGTGTTCTTTCATCTAATTGATTATTTTTGAGTGAACAGTTTGGGAGTCTGTGTGTGCATGCGTTTGTGTGTTGCATAAGGAGGACGTATTTACAGTGGGTAAGCCAACATGAGAGGCAGAATATACACCATGTAGTAGAAAAGCACAAAGGATAGTAGAAAACAGAAGCACTTGTCATCGAGTCAGTGAAAGCACTGAGGATGAACAGAAAGCTAATTAGATGTGTTTAATCAGCGTGTTAAGACTGTCTCCCAAGCAGGGCTCTTTACACCTAAACCCTCTGTGTCTCCATACTTCAGCCCACGCTGCAGCCACCTTAACTGCTGACAAAATCTTTACAAATACAAAAACACCCACTTCTTTTCTTCTGCTTCCCAAGATAAATCACAATTATTTCACTTGTTGAATTTCCACTATAAGGCTCTAAAGCGAAGAAAAGTCACACAATTGTCAAGCACATTCAACCAGAGAGAGGCATTGATTGCTGCTCTTCTCCATCTCGTAGAATTTAAGTGTGGTAACGCTTAAGCTAGAATGGGAACATTCCTCCTCGCTACAGCACCGTACAACCGTATGCTTGAGTTGTATCGATGCATCCTACTTCCTTTTGAGGTAAAACACATTTCACACTATGTCTAGCAGAAATGTGATCAATAATGCATGGTGTCTGACTCCATTCCTTCTTGAATTATACAATGCTAAACCAAGACACCACCTACAGAAGAGTTATGTAGATATGTGACACGTGAGACGAAGCATTTAAATCATTTTACATCGCAGAGCTACATATACTTCAGTGAAACCAGGTCGGTACATTCTAAGAATTTGACACAGTTCCATCAACAATGATCTCTCCAACATAAAAGAAAAATTGCATTAAGATGTAAAACTGTGCTTAGCAGCATTTCAATGAAAACCTTTGAATGGAACATACATGATTTCCTTCTCAGTAAGTTCACAAGGCATCACACTAATGTCAAAACTAAAGACGCAAATAGGTTGAATCCAATATTGACAATACCTAGACTTTTAGGCGTTTGGGGGGATAAGGTACAGAACCTACAAGTTTAACTTGTGTGGGCTTCCACCCAAAATAAATAAGTGATCCACCAATGGAGAAAAAAAACATCTTTATCTGTAAACACAATTCCCAGAAGTTGAATTCAAGGTTAGCACCCCACTATTGAGTGGATATTTTGAGTGCATACATTATGACGACACTGAACATGATCAGAACGGTTTTAATTGCACCTTCAAAACTTCAGTACTCTTCAGGCCATGTTGATGTGGCCCTCATTACAGGCCACTGTGCTCAGTGAGCCAGTCCAATAATGAAGACAGAGAGAGTCATTATGATGTATTTACTGTTCACGTCTAAATGGTTTGGAGGAATGTGGAGAGGTCTATGGACCGTAAAACTCTTATTCCTGTGATACTCCTTAATGAGACCAACCCAACCACACTGAGCACAGAGCCATGGACTTCTGTGAATATTCCACCCTAAAATGTACCCAAGATATCTACCTCCACTTGTGCCACATTTGCTAATGATCCAAATCCCTTGCAACAAAGTATTAATTTAGATCATTGACCTGCCATTTTTGATCACTTGCTGGTCTATATTCAGTGAGCAGTCTGAGTGTGTTGGTCAGGTCTGTATGGTTTCTTACCTGAGTAAATAGCCAGTGGAGCTTCATGCGCTTGGCTGTGGCGTAGCTACACTCGATGAGGCGCGGTCGGCTGTTCACATCCACCAGGCACTTGTTGTCATCGTCGTCGATGGTGGGACTGAGCACCCCTACATGTAACTGCTGAGTGCTGGTGTAGTACACATTCTGGAATGACAGAAGAGGCAGCACATACATAAGCTACTGAGAGCTGGAAGGCATTCAAGCATTTCACAAAATGTTGATTTGTTTTAGGCTTTTCACTCGGACTTACATCACCCATATGGCATGTCTATTCATGCAGCTAACCTCGCTGGACTGGAGCACAGGGCAGGAAATCGCACAGTGTGGGAAATGGCTTATTGTTTATGGAGAGGAGCGCTCTCCATCAACAGTTCAAATCGACCAGCTAGTCCAAACACCTCTAATGACACTCTCTGATGCGGTCTTCCAGACCGTATTTTCCAAGGGCACTTGAGTGCCCATATTTAGCCAACAGGCCGTAAAACACCAGTGGCAGGAAAAAGCATCTGTTTGAACTGAGCGGAGCAGCAGAGTTAGTTGTGTGCTACAGATGGCAGCTGCATCTGTGCCCTGACTCCATCGCAGTGCATATGAGGGATGAGGAGGCTTGTCTGCACATGTGGGTTAGCTAGAACCCTGGGAGAGGCGGGGGAATGTAACAGCTGGAGGGGAGGGAGGACATCACAGCTGGATAGGGGTGGGGATGAAGGTGGTAGGTAGCACCGTATTACATTAGGAGGGGTTTACAGTTGTCATAAACACACTGTATGCTTGAAAACTATCCCATCCCTATTTTTTGGTAATACCAATTACCCCACCACCGACATTCTTTAAAAAAGCATACCTGGTCGTAGAATAAGAATAAAAATTAAAAAGTGTTACCTCTTCCTAAGTCAGAGGGTGGTTTAAACCTTCCAGACTCGGGATTGTATCAACTCACCACCCAAGGCTTTTACTTGCCACATATAGTTAAATGCACTAAAGAGGAACAATGTGTACATATTGAAGATGCACATGCTCATCCCCAGAATCTTTTCACATAGCTTTATCCTTGGAAAATAGACAAGAACATTAACAACTTCATAGTTAAGAACACTATAATGATATGGAAGAAAATTAAACATTTTACAAGAACCAATATCACTCTAGAAACACAACCTTATGGAACAATCCTTGGATAGATTTTCAGAATTCATCGTAAAATAGGCCCACATGGAAAACTAAAGGCAGAGAAAACGTAAATGACTTGGTAACAGGAAATACATTTATTTCAATGACAGAATTTAAAAGTAATTTTGCACTGACAAATGTAGATAGTTTCAAATAAATTCATCACTTTATTGTCTACATTTTTATGCAAAACAGATCTTCGTCAGGTCAAACAGATTGAGTGCTGACAACCCTATCATCCAATACATTTGCATACGCAGGATCTGTAGTACACACAGTGACTATGACAAATAAGCCGACTGTCTGGACAAACTTTTCAGACAGCAGGGTTACCCAGAGGAATGGCTGCATGGCGCAAGGGATGATAAAAAAAAGGACCCAGAATGACATCCTCACACCCAAACCACCCTGCCCGCCTTGACCAACGAGTTCAGAGTTTCCTTCAATACTCCTCACTTAGCAAACAGTTTGACCATATCATTAAAACAAAAAACACTGGCACATCTTGAGCCCTGATTCACAACTGGAAAATACGCTTTTTAGAGCCCCTGTGGGTAGTCTTTCGACCCCTCCTCAACATCCGTCAAATGGTGGTGACGTCTGATCTTCCACCGGTGCCACGTAGCACCTTCCTAGACAATGTGCTGGACGGTAATCACAGATGTGGCCGATGTACCCAGTGTAACTTTACGAACAATGCAGAATGTTCAATGACATGTCATGGCCAAGGCCATTAAGGTGAAGGGCAACATTACGTGTTCCACCAAAAATTTGAAACAGGGATAGCAGAACACAATAGTAATATCAGGACTCTTGATCAGAGAAACACTGTGGCTGTGGATTTCATGGAGTGCTCTCTGAGATACATTGGTATCGAACATGTTAAAACTCTTAGGGGGAGGGGAATTGTGATAATCTATTACTATGAAGAGAATTGTATTGGATTCACTATTTGTCGGCCATGTCTCCTAAAGGTCTGAACCAAGAGTAATGTATTAGACCATTACTTACATGAATATGTCACATTGATTTGTTCTGGCATATTGGTCTCAACTTGGTCATTTTGTACATAATTTAATATCAGTAGTTACAAGAAAATCTATTAGAGGTACACAAGTTGCTTTTGAAATAGGTCACTAATTATATCTATGGCCACTGCTCGTTCCGCGTGTAATGGTTAAATGCGCTGGTAACAGTTTCCAACGTAATCTCATTACTGTTGCCTAGGTTTGAACTTGGACCCTTTTGTATGTATATACTACTTTATGTACAGTACCTATGTGATTAATTATGATGGACTATGTGCAAAAGTGAATTTAAATGGTTTCCACACCAACCATGCATCATGTGCGTAACGGTCATGTGAGGTGAAATGTGTATATTTTTGGATGTGAGCACTCAGTCTGTTTGACCTGACGAAGATCAGTTTGAGATCGAAACAGTCTAAGCGGTGAATTGGGAGCAGAAAGTGTGCGGGCCTTCAGGTTTTATACTGGACGATTACTTTATCATCACTCGTCTTGAAAAAATGTATACTATAAACTTCGAAGTCAATCAATCAATCTGCCATCTTTGACACAATGGAAAAAAATAAACATTTATTATTGAAATCGCATGGGTGACCAAGAAAAACTAATTGGTACAATTTAAGGCCATTTGGCAAACAATAATGCAGGTACTAGGGATGGAGGTATGGGCATGCGGATCTCGATAGAAAAGATGGCGCCATTGTTTGTGTGCGCCTGTAAGTTGATGATCGTATGTATAAGTTCGTTAAAATAAAAAAGTTTAAAAAGGGAAAATATCACAAAAAAATGAAAACTATCATTCAGTCCCTCACCATCAGTGGGAGGTAAAGCAGGAAGAAAACGGCATCAGTAGTGGTGTGAAATGAAACGGGATTCTAAAAAGAGTAACAGCACCGTAACCCGACAACTATTCAACAGAGACATCTGAACAGATTTCTAACATTAATGAGTTCTTAAATTAGCCTGCTCTCGGGATGTGAGATTTGGTGTCATGTTTTCTCTGAAGTTATTTGTTAAGAAGTGTGCAAGGCATCTTGGGAAAGATCAGCTCTGACTGTCTTTCTTGTAAGAGATCACAGGAGATTCCTCCAGAGCTATAATTTGCAAACCAGCGTAAACATCAATACAGGTGCAATGAGTGTGAATGTTTACCATGGAGATGTTTGAATAGGCAAGGATGATATTGGATGCAACTTTTAGGCTTCACTTCCAAGGATTAGACCACTTTTTACTACACATCTGGCTAAAAGATTACTGTAGCTCTGTCTGAATAACTTTTATAAATAACGTTGACACCTTTTGGAAACAGAAGATACTCTACAGGAATGACAGAGTCCATCCAAATCATCTTGGTGCTTGGACCCTGTCCTCCCATTTCAAGGCTGCGTTGAGACAATGATTTATCAGTGACCCAAGCCCTGCTTAAATAATCCCTACCATTGTGTTGCTGAGATGTCGTAGTGCTGCTGCAAATGTACAGTTTCCCAAGAGAGTTATCAGTCATAATGTAAGTAACCTAATTTATGTTCCTCTAACTCCCCCGAATGCCTCCGTCAATCGGACAGCAATTGTCAGCAGTAATCATGCGCTTATGAAAACAGGTTTACGGTTTGCTCTAGTAGGAAGCCCACTGAGTAGTTCACCTGCACTCTCAGCTCAAATATAAATCACTGTCATGTCTACCTCTGATAAACCTCCCAGTAAAGCAATAAAAACAATAACACAACACAGAAAAGTGTTGAATTAGCCCACATTACCATACTGTATGTAGCCAAAGAAACAAGGTTGATGAAATCAATATTTTGCTAGTAACAGATAACATTAATATACTGGCTCTCTGAAACTCACTTAGCTAATTCCTTTGATGATACAGTGGTAGCAATAATTTGCTATAAAACATACATTAGAGGCAGGAATACCAATGGGGGAGGTGTTGCTGTTTATATTTAGTCATATTCCTTTAAAACTTAGCGAGAATCTCATTTCAAATGCCGTTGAAGTAATATGGCTACAGGTTCACTTGCCTCACCTAATGCCATAGATCACAAAGTACTAACGGTCAGTATCTGGATAATGTGTGTGATATCAACAGAGATATATTTTTGGGGTGACCTAAATACTGACTTTCATCAAGCTGTCCACTCAAAAAAAAGCTTCAAACGGTAACCAGTGCCTGCAACCTGGTTCAGGCTGTCAGTCAACCTACCAGGGTATTTACAGAAATCTGCTCTAAACTGGATGTAGTGATCATAGTAGCCCTATCTAAGAACACCAACATGTGGGCATAATAGTGTTTAAGAGATCATACAAGAGGTTTTGTACTGATCTTATGTTGAAGATGTAAATAGTATTCACTGGTCGGTGTCTTTTATTGAGGGCCAACCAGACACTGAACTCTAATAATTTATTAAATGGTTTATTCCAGTTACTAATAAGCATGCACCCATTAAGAAATGACTGTAAAAACTGTTAAATACCCATAAATTGATGAGGAATTTAAAAAGTGTATGGTTGACAGGGAAGAGACATAAGCAATTGCCAAATTGGCAAACGTACTGTAAATTGAGAAATCGTGTGACTAAAATGAACAAACTGTACCATGAAATAAAGATAAAAAGGATGATAGTAAAAAGCTTTGGAGCACCTTAAATACAATTTTGGGCAAAAAGGTGAACCATTCATTGAATCAGATGGCCCAATCATCACAAAACCCACTGATATTGCCAACTACTTCAATGATTTTTTCACTGGCAAGATCAGCAAAATTAGGCATGTCATGCCAACAAAAAAACTCTAATCCTACACATCAATGCATAGCTGACCAATGTATGAAAGACTTTTAGAGAATGGCGTTGCAGGGGATGGCTGCCGTTTTACAGGCCATTAACCAACTGTGCTATTTTGTTTGTTTTTTCACATTGTTTGAAACTTTCGTACATAATGTTGCTGCTACCATCTCTTATGACCAAAAAGAGCTTCAGATAAGAACAGTGATTAGACAAACTGGACGAAGATTTTCTCTTTAATGAATCCGAAGTGAAGGATACACTTTGAGACCAGGCCCAAATCCCAGTAATTTGCGTGAAGAAAAGACGGAGGTACAAAGGGAGGTAATCGGGGTGCCTTATGAGAATTTGTTGGTGAGTGGATAACCCACCTCTACCATCTGTTCTATTGGCCAAAGTGCAATCACTGGAGAATAAATTGGATGAGCTCCGTTCGAGACTATCCTACCAACGGGACATTAAAAACTGCAATATCTCATGTTTCACAGAGTCGAGGCTGAACGACAACAGAGTTAATATACAGTTGGCTGGGTTTTCTGTGCATCGACAGGACAGAACAACTACATCCAGTAAGACGAGAGTTGGTGGTGTGTCTACTTGTCAATAACAGCTAGTGCACTATGTTTAATATTATGGAAGTCTCGAGGTATTGCTCGCCTGAGGTAGGGTACCTCATGATAAGCTGTACTCTCTACCAAGAGAGTTTATCGATATTTTTCGTAGCCGTCTATTTACCACCACAAACTGATGCTGGTACTAAGACCGCACTCAAAGAGCTGTATAAGGCCATAAGCAAACAAGAAAATGCTCATTCAGAAGTGGCACTCCTAGTGGCTGGGGACTTAAATGCAGGCAAACTTAAATCCGTTTTACCTCATTTGGAGAGGGGAAAAAAAGACCACACCACAGGCGCATACAAAACTCTCCCACACCCTTCATTTGTTAAATCTGACCATAATTCTATCCTCCTGATTCCTGCTTACAAGCAGGAAGTACCAGTGACTTACTCAATACAAAAGTGGATGCCACACTACAGAACTGTTTTGCTAGCACAGACTGGAATAAGTTCTGGGATTCATCCAATAGCATTGAGGAGTATACCACCTCAGTCAACAGCTTCATCAATAAGTGTATCGATGACGTCATTCCCACAGTGACCGTATATACAGTTAAAGTCGGAAGTTAACATAAACTGAGTTTAAATGTATTTGGCTAAGGTGTTTCACAATTCCAGACATTTAAGCCTAGTAAAATGTCCCTGTCTTAGGTCAGTCAGGACCAACACTTTATTTTAAGAATGTGAAATGTCAGAAAAATAGTACAGATAATTATTTCACCACATTCCCAGTGGGTCAGAAGTTTACATACACTCAATAAGTTGCATTGTCTTTAAATTGTTTAACTTAGGTCAAACGTTTCGGGTAGCCATCCACAAGATTCCCACAATAAGTTGGATGAATTTTGGCCCATTCCTCCTGACAGAGCTGGTGTAACTGGGTCAGGTTTGTATAGGCCTCCTTGCTCGCACACACTTTTTCAGTTCTGTCCACAAATATTCTATAGGATCGAGGTCAGGGCTTTGTGATGGCCACTCCAATAGCTTAACTTTGATAATCTTCAGCCATTTTGCCACAACTTTGCTAGTATAATTGGGGTCATTGTCCATTTGGCAGACCCTTTCGCGACCAAGCTTTCACTTCCTGACTGATGTCTTGAGACGTTGCTTCAATATATCCACAATTTCCCTTCCTCGTGATGCCATCTATTTTGTGAAGTGCACCAGTCCCTCCTGCAGGAAAGAAATCCCACAACATGATGCTGCCACCCCCGTGCTTCACGGTTGGGATGGTGTTCTTCGGCTTGCAAGCATCCCCCTTTTTCCGCCAAACATAAATGGTCATTATGGCCAAAATGTTCTATTATTTGTTTGATCAGACCAGAGGACATTTCTCCAAAAAGTGTGATCTTTGTCCCCATGTGCAGTTGCAAACTGTATTCTGGATTTTTTTAATGGCGGTTTTGGAGCTGAGGCTTCTTCCTTGCTGAGCGGCCTTTCAGGTTATGTCGATATAGGACTCGTTTTACTGTGGATAGATACTTTTGTACCCATTTCCTCCAGCATCTTCACAAGGTCCTTTGCTGTCGTTCTGGGAGTGAGTTGCACTTTTCGCACCCAAGTGTGTTCATCTCTAGGAGACAGAACACATCTCCTTCCTGAGCGGTATGATGGCTGCATGGTCCCATGGTGTTATTACTTGTGTACTATTGTTTGTACAGATGAATGTGGTATCTTCAGGCATTTGGAAATTGCTCCCAAGGATGAACCAGACACATGGAGGTCTACAATTTTATTTCTGAGGTCTTGGCTGATTTCTTTTGATCTTCCCATTATGTCAAGCAAAGAGGCACCGAGTTTGAAGGTAGGCTTGAAATACATCCACAAGTATACTTCCAATTGACACAAATGATGTCAATTAGCCTTTTCAGAAGCTTCTAAACCATTAAATAATTATCTGGAATTTTCCAAGCTGTTTAAAAGGCACAGTCAACTCAGTGTATGTAAACTTCTGACCCACTGGAATTGTGATACAGTGAATTTTAAGTGAAATAATCTGACTGTAAACAATTGTTGGAAAGATCACTTGTGTCATGCACAAAGTAGACTTGCCTAAACGACTTGCCAAAACTATAGTTTGTTAACAAGACATTTGTGGAGTGAGTTTTAATGACTCCAACCTAAGTGTAGTGGTGTAATAATGTGCTGTATGATGTACTGTTCTTGTGTGATGCAAATGCTTTAATCTCGTTTGGATCCCATTGGCTCATGGCAAAAACTTGAGTTTTCAAACAATTTGTTTTGTTGTTGTCCGTTTTAGTCAGTTACAAAACTACATTTAAGAAAAGTACACCATGTCTAAAGATTACTTTTAAATATTGCCTGCTCCCTAGTGTTCTCACTACTTAGAAAAAGTACTCCCTACTTCTCTCAAGCCCCTTTTAATGACGGTGCTAGCAGCCACTAGTGCTAGCTAGCTACTGTAGCTGGCTACCGACCGAAACATTAAGCTAGCCAAGACCAACACCACAAACAAATAGACTATACAGCTACAAGTAGTGAGTGGAATTAACAAGCAGACTGTACTTAACAAGTTAAATGTCTTACCTGTGATTAAATGTTTTTTTTTACACACATTGCTACATGTAGCCTACTTGGACACTGCGTCCCCACATTTCCCACACCGAATAGCCTGAAGCCACAGGGCTCTTCTCACAGGCACCATTTCCCTACGTGGGAGAATTACGAACCATAAATTGTGATTTTTGACCTGGCTACATGTACATTGAGCAATACAGCAGCTTTTCAGCATGTTGTGTTACTCATGTATAACAGCAAATAAACAAATATATATATATATAGATTACGAAGTTGCCTCTCTTACAATGGGGGGGTCAATAGAAAATAACGTGGTCGAGGGGAATTCCTTATTACGTGAATACCAATTGGGGATCATTAAAAAATACAAATTCTAGTCTGGTTAAGGATCACATAAACATCAAGGCATTGTTCTTAGCCCCTGGCTAGCTAAACCACAGGCTAGTCTGGCCCTGGGCTAACTTAGCATGTGTTCACGCAAGCATTTGTTAACCCTGGGCTAAGCTTGAGCCCCGGGCTAATGATTCACACTTGTATTCCAAAGCCCTGGGCTAACGGACAAACACAACATGCAACCAACATTATATCTATGACACGCGACCAATGTTATAAGCAATAAGACATTTATTAGCACATGATTTCCTCTTGCTTCTAGTCGATCATTTGATTTCCAACAGTGATGGTTTGTATAAAGCTTGCTGTCTGCCTGTCTAACCTCGGAAACCATGTTTTAATTTTGAAATTCGATCTTGCCCCTGTAGGTC
Organism: Oncorhynchus gorbuscha; assembly: GCF_021184085.1. Lineage (NCBI taxonomy): Eukaryota > Metazoa > Chordata > Actinopteri > Salmoniformes > Salmonidae > Oncorhynchus > Oncorhynchus gorbuscha. Next base: position 18,108,192 of record NC_060176.1, read on the forward strand.
TACACAGAGAATGCTGTGCATGAACAAAAATCAATAACTTTTTTGATCCAGGCCAAAGTATGCAACAATATTATTATCATGGATATATCAAATTAAATGTCAATACAAAACATATAAAAAGGCGAAGAAAATTAAGCATATGCTGTCTTCCAGCTGTAGAGTTTGTAGCTTTAGTTGGCTAAGTCAGAAGACATTAACCAGCCTGCATAGCAACCATTCCTTTGGCACAGCAACCAAATAGATATATTTTTCCCTCAGATGGAATGTTGAAATAGTATGAATTTACTAAATGTGTAGAATGCATTAGAGGCATCATCACAAGAATATGTAAATTAAGTGACCGTGCAGCTTTTGTGATTGGACAGTGAGCATTCCAGGCATTGTTCTTCACCCTATTTCACACTGCCTATTTTGGCTGGCTATTCTGGAGCTAGCCCCGAAAAGTCGATGTTAACCCTGCTCCGGAACAGGACCAGCTACAGTTGGCCTGGGCTAAGGTTGGTGCTAGCCGACATTAGTATATGCAAGTTTAAACACTCACCCTGGCCTAAAATCTCACCTTCTGCAAACTTGAGAGAAGTAAATTCAGAATCAATAGAACCAAAGCTCTAATAAGAAATTACTGCTGTGCATATTTACGGCAGAAAAATATACAACTAGGTAGCCGTTGTAGAAAGTTGAGTTTCAATTTTTGTTTTAACATTTACATAGTACATAGTCCATGGTTTCTCAGTTTTCACAACATTATGGAAATTGTTAGAGGTGAGATAGTGCAGAGACAGCAGTTGTGCTGAAATATGGCTGTATCATTCTGCCAGCCTGACCCAGATAGAAACCGTGTCAGGGGATGCTCTCCATCTCAACAGCACTGTAGTGGCTTCCTGGAATTAACTGCTAATGCCTGTCTGGAGACTGGGAAAGTATACCTTTTATAAACACTTTTGGATTATTTATTTATACCCTCTCTCTCTCAGATTGAATGAAGTTCAGATATAAAGCCCATGGTGGATGTGGGGGCCCTTAGCAGTGTGGTGAATGATAAGTGGAGTCCTGCTGGTCAGCTGGTAGAGCACAGGTGCTGCCCTTACTAAGCCATAAAAGAGACCAGACACATGTTTCATACAATAATAGCTCTTCAAAGGGACCAATCGTACTGTAGCAGAGTCGTGAATTTCACTGATAAGCCTTATGCAAGATAAGAAAGGGTCAAAAGGAGGGATAAGAAAAGGCGGGCTATACACGTGGGAAATTTGACACAGAGACAGATTTGATGATGTAGTGATGTGGGCTGAAGAGGGCTCGAGGGGGATCTAACCTGAGGTGTCATCCCATGACAGAGGTACAGGATGGGGACGTTGTCGGTGTCCGGCCCCTGGTCCAGACACAGGTCACTCTTCAGAGAGTTCTTCAGCTGAGGGAGGAAATGATCACAAAGGGAGTCATAATTTGACATGTCACTCAATCGGCTAGTTCAGGGAGAGGTTAGCTGTGTGACAGAGAATCGATGAGACCTTGAAACGATTCAAATATTCCTGCCATCACAGCTCCCTATTCAATCAAACCAGAGAGCAGGTTTCCGCTATAACTTCAAAACAACACATGGAGGGAACTATTTTCTGTTCTTAGCAGAACATGACATAGAACATAAATGGAACTTGTAATCCAAACATGAAGCCTGGTGTTTGCACAGTTATTTCAATATGTAGCAGTATTTATTTTACAGATATAGTCAACAGGTTTTTGTGACGAGAGGAGAGGTACTCTGGAGGCAGGGATTGGTGGCTGGGCGGATTAAGATGTGTTTGCCTTGCTCTCCGTGAGGACAGGATTAGGTACGGATATGACATTACAAGGACACAGTCAGAGATTGTGCCTGTCAACTCCCCACTGGCACAGGATATGTCTCATTCTGTCAGCTGATCATTAAAATGCCAGGCAGCACCTGGGATACTTGTCAGGGACTGAACATGATGGAATAAAGTCTGACAGACAACATCTAACCATTCTACTCAGGTTCCATGAAATGAAAAAACTGTAACGTGCAAAGTTCATGCATGAGTGAATAAAACCTGGGGCTGCTTGTCAGTGTGGGGTGTAAGCATGACCTTTGACCTCAAATGCTGTGCTGAACAAAGTCTGCATTCTTGATAATGAATTCTGACAAAAATGATTGACAAGTTCATAAAATGCACCTAGCAAATGCAGAGTAATGAGGACATTCTATTTTTGAACCCACTTACTACTTGAATTAATTTTAATAAGGCTGACCTATTTTCCTCTCGGTCTTACTACTTTTCATAATAATATGGAAATACAGAGAAAGAAACCAACCATGAAATGAAGACCGTACTCCAATGAGACTGCTTTTTGGGTGTGTCACTGTAGATTCAGGCATATTGCACTAACGCACTGTGGCCCCACAGAAATAAAGCTGTTTGTGTTGAACATGAATTGCTAATATAAATACTGCCAGCGTGCCCTCATGGCCAGAATACAAATCAGAAACATTTGTCTAGCATTGCTGAGAATTCCACACAGGCAGATCTCTGTGAGAGGAGGCGACAAAACAAGCTCTGCTCACCAGCCCCACCACTGCACAACAATATGTGCATACTCAATGGTATAACCTTTTGGTGGTGGAACATTCTTGACACACACAGGAAACCTTTGAGCGTCAAAAATCCAGCAGTGTTGCAGTTCTTGACACAAGCCGGTGAACATGGCACCTACTACCATACCCCGTTCAAAGGCACTTAAATATTTTGTCTTGCCAATTCATCCTCTGAATGGCATGCATACACAATCTAATACAAATCTTTATTTTACCCGTCTCATCCTGTTCATCTGCACTGATTGAAGTGGATTTAACACGTGACATCAATAAGGGATCATAGCTTTCGCCTGGAGTCACCTGGTCAGTCTATGTCATGGAAAGAGCAGGTGTTCTTAATGTTTTGTATACTCAGTGTATGTGCATACTATACAATGGTTTGTCTCTTACTGTATGTATGCATGTGGAAACAATAGACTCTACTCTATGTGCATACACAATGGACAGATTCCTCTGAGTAGACTGGAAAAATAAAGCTTTAACACTTGGGCAGGTCTGTGTACTGTATAATCTCCAGCAAGTCTTCTGTCTTCTCCTGGAGTCTGAGTTCCTGCACCTTTTTCACATCATGCCCACATTGCCCAAGCATGCCAACCCTGGCAGTACACAAAGACTGAGGCTATGGTAGGCCTGTCCACGTGTTTTAGAGCCAAGCTGCCACAGAAATGCATCGCTCTGTGAAATTGATCTATTCCTAACTGCAGTCATCCAAATCGTAACTCAGTGGATGATGATTATTTGTTCAGGCATGGACCGCATGTTTTTTTCTGTGGAGGCTTTACTTGACATCCCAATTCTTTTGCAGAGGGCATGTTGCTTACCACTCCATATGCAATGGTGTCTGTGTACATCCTCATCTCTGGGTAGATGTTGACCAGGTACCACCGAAACGTCTTACACTGGAGCCTCTTCCTAAGGGCCTTCCTCTCAGAGATATCTCCAATGTCTATTCCTGAGTCCTACACACACAAACAGAGATAAACAGATTGACCTTGATTGCTGTAAAGATACAAATTCATAAAGATATCATGCACAGGAAAGATTATATGTGCCAAGCTCTTAGGTGGAAAGAGGAATCACATTGCCTCTCTGAAATCAGTGAAACTGGGAATGTGACACAACTCCTGCCAGCCTTTCATGTTCCTTGTATATAGAACCGCAGGACTCAGTGACTGACATCATTTAACATCTGCCATTTCCTCTGAGTCCTCACGCTGCAACAGCCATGCTCTGGCCCAGCCTTCCTTCTGCAGCAAGCTGCCGCTCCTGTCCACTCTACCCCAATTATCTTAATTGCTGCCTCACTGACAAAACTGAAAAGCTGAAGCAGACCTGATAGATCCAACATCAACTGCAATTGAGGAAACTTGCATCCTTCTGAGATACAATAAACGGACTAACGAGAGTCTAATAGACAAAACAGCAACAGCTGTGACTTGAAATGGAATAGGTTTCTAATACGTTTGGACATAATAAATTCATGAGGCTAATCCGGAGGACAAATTTCCCTCCAAGCTTGTTGAGTAGAATAGCAGAACTCAGTGTATCGATATCAATTTAGAGATTGCCTGCTGATGCTCATCCATTTGAAAGGAGTTTTTACATAATTGTGAGTATTGAGTACAAATAGGAAAACTATAAAGCATCTAATCAACTCAGCCTTTGTTCAAAGAAACACCAGGCATCTCTGCTAATATTTATATATAGTTGAAGTCGGAAGTCTACATACACCTAGGTGGCAGTCATTAAAACTTGTTTTTCAACCACTCCACAAATGTCTTGTTAACAAACTATAGTTTTGGCAAGTCGGTTAGGACACTTATTTCGTGCATGACACAAGTCATTTTTCCAACAATTGTTTACAGACAGATTATTTCACTGTTGCACAATTCCAGTGGGTCAGAAGTTTACATAGTCAATTTACTGTGCCTATAAGTTAAACAGCTTGTAAATTCCAGAAAATGACGTCATGGCTTTAAAAGCTTCTGATAGGCCAATTGACATAATTTGAGTCAATTGAAGTTGTACCTGTGAATGCATTTCAAGGCCTACCTTCAAACTCAGTCCCTCTTTGCTTGACATCATGGGAAAATCAAAAGAAATCAGCAAAGACCTCAGAAAAAAAATTGTAGACATCCACAAGTCTGGTTCATCCTTGGGTGCAATTTCCAAATGCCTGAAGCTACCACGTTCATCTGTACAAACACCATGGGACGACACAGCAGTCATACTGCTCAGGAAGGAGATACATTGTGTCTCCTAGAGAAGAACGTAATTTGGTGCGAAAAGTGCAAATCGATCCCAGAACAGCAGCAAAGGACCTTGTGAAGATGCTGGAGAAAATGGATACAAAAGTATCTATATCCACAGTAAAACAAGTCCTATATCGACATAACCTGAAAGGCCACTCAGCAAGAATGAAACCACTGCTTCAAAACCACCATAAAAAAGCCAGACTACGGTTTGCAACTGCACATGGGGACAAAGATTGTACTTTTTGTCCTCTGGTCTGACGAAACAAAAATAATACTGTTTGGCCATAATGAGCATTGTTGGAGGACAAATGGGGAGGCTTGCAAGCTGAAGAATACCATCCCAACCCTGAAGCAAGGGGGTGGCAGCATCATGTTGTGGAGGTGCTTTTGCTGCAGGACGGACTGGTGCACTTCACAAAATAGATGGCATTATGAGGGAAAATGACGTGGATATATTGAAGCAACATCAAGACATAAGTTAAAGCTTAGTCACAAATGAGTCTTTCAAGTGGACAATGACCCAAAGCATACTTCCAAAGTTGTAGCAAAATGGCTTAAGGACAACAAAGTCAAGGTATTGGAGTGGCCATCACAAAGCCCTGACCTCCATCCTATAGAAAATGTGTGGGCAGAACTGAAAAAGCATGTGAGAGCAAGGAGGCCTACAAACCTGACTCCGTTACACCAGCTCTGTCAGCAGGAATGGGTCAAAATTCAACTTATTGTGGGAAGCTTGTGGATGGCTACCCAAAACGTTTGACCAAATTAAACAATTTAAAGGCCACGCTACTAATTGAGTGTATGTAAACTTCTGACCCACTGGGAATGTGATGAAAGAAATAAAAGCTGAAATAAATCATTCTCTCTACTATTATTCTGACATTTCACATTCTCAAAATAAAGTGGTGATCTTAACTGACCTAAGACAGGGAATTTTTACTAGGATTAAATGTCAGTAATTGTGAAACTGAGTTTAAATGTATTTGGCGTATGTTAACTTCAACTGTATATATACACACACACACACACAATGCCATATAAAATTGGGATCTACAAAAATAACTTTAGTAACAGTTCTTTTCACAATACAGGTGTAGGATCTTAATTTGAGCCAGTTTGCCACAGCAGAAAATTAAAATGTCCTGTTGCAGCAGGATAATTTATGTCGATTATAATTAATGCACATTTCTTTTAGGGGCTGACACATTTTTCATAAGGGAAAATTAAGTCTTACATTTCAAAGTGGAATTTACAAACGTCAGAAGCCTTTTTAAACCTCAGATACTCTACAAGTTTCAAATGTCCTGCATTGTATGAACGTTCTCCTGCAACAGGGTGATCAAATGAAGATCCTAAACCTGTACACTAACATATTACACTATACATCACTCTTTATTTACAAATCCCCACTAGCGAGACAATATTCCTACCCTGACCTCTTGCCCACCCTCCATTAGACATGGTTCAGTAGCCCTGATTCAGTTAGCAGCTGACAAACTCTCACCTCCTGAGGGATGTTCCAGGCCATATACACATGGCTCTTAAACTCATCCATCCAGACCTCCGCAACCCTCAGGGCGTTCCGTCTCACGTGAGACGTCAGGTCCTCAGTGTAGGGCTTGTGGGCACGCTCTATATGGGCGAGACGGGCACAGGGCAGGACTTCCACACTGCCCCCACACTGCCACACCTGGTATTACATATAAAAAGACAGAGCAAAGCTTGGTTAATTATGTTGCCGGGCAGGAAAAGACCTAGAGCAGATCTAAAGTTCCAGAGGGTGCTCCAGTAGAAAGACAGATCAGAAGCTGAGGCTGACAGGGCTACATGAGCTCCACCTCTCCACTTGATCCAAAAAGCCTGTCAAATGCAGCCAGGAAGAGGAGAACCTGGAGACTCCTTCATCCAGATAGTACTGTGAGGTGTTGAGGGTGCCAGAAGCCTCATCAAAAAGGAGCACCATGTCTTCACTGACATCTGACATGCTGTGTCTGGCTTAGTGGTCTAACAGTTTTAATTGCTGATATGTGATGACATTTGGAGTCCCAGTGCCTTATGCTTAACGTCATGATTAATGGCTGCTAGGCATGCGAGAGAGAGAGCGACAGCAAGAGCGAGGGGAAGAGGAAGCGAGAGAGAGAGAGTGTTTGCGAATGAGAAAAAGGGAGTGGGAGAATTCAGCATGTCAGTAACAACATTCCTACAATATGGCCATATCTCCTGTTCTTTCTTAGACGTAGTGTAATGCTGTGATTCTCAGTGTTGTGATAAAACTTTCTGCTCTTTGTCCCCTGTGGCTCTGTGCTTTGCCTGTTTTTATCTCTGGCCCTGAAGAGCTCATAGCCTCTCGACTCCCTCCACAGCACAGCACTAACTGACATCTAACCGGGCTTCAATGGGCCAACATTCCATCCTGAGAATTCCTGCACACCGACATTCATTCCACATCTCTTATCAGGTCCTATGTGCAAACATGTACTTCAAAGCTCTGATGTTGTTCCAGAGTTCTGATAGATTTTCTGGAAAGGTAATGCTCATTCCATAATGTTATCATTTCCTACATTGCTGCCCACAGCACTGCATGAACTGGCATGGAGAGTAGATCGGCTCCCGCTGTCTGCAAGGAGTTTACCTTCCTGTCTACTTATAGCACTCAGGGACAGCCACAGAAATCTCTAAGTCGTCTATCAGGGGATACGAAACAGGACACACACACACAGAGAGAGAAACAAGTGCACACACAACACACGGTTACAGACCACAACAGTCAGACTACAGTGTTATAGGAGTGATACAGCTCAATGACGCAAGTCATGTAATTGATGATGTCTGTGACTGCTGTGCTGTGATCTATTTCCAAGGACGAGGCACTCTGTCACTTTCTCTCACAGAGGCGTTCAGTCTTGCTTTCCAGAGTCACCTCCTCGCCTCTGTTTGCTGTGCTCATTTCTCCATGGCAAACTAACCAACTGGTAATGTCAACACCCACAGTCCCATTGCCCCATCTGGAGATTCTACTAAACTAAGTGAAGGTGCAAAACAGGCATCTGTGAAAAAGTCACGTACATGCATGTCGATCTTTTCCCCTGACCTGAGTGAACTGGTGTTAATACACTAGACAGAACTCTTCATCACTCTTTGATTGGAGAGGTGAAGTAAAGGTCCTCAGAAACTGCTCTCATCATCATTATCATCCTCTGATCTCTCAGCCCTTACGGCATTGTGCAGAGTATGGACACGCCAGAATCAGAGAGACGATGACCTCAGGCAGACCGATTACAGACACATGACCTCAGGTGAACCTTCAGGAAAACCATTTCACAAGCCACTTATTCTCTCTCCTACATGTCAAGATTGCATTTCATGCTACAGGAGCTGTGTATACACAGAGGGTGTGTTATGACAGTTTTCCAGCCATTGGCTTATTGCGTCAACATTGTGAATAGGATGTTCACAACATACAGCGTGTAAGTGCCTTTGGAATCTATGGAATATTTCCTGCCTACAATAACTAATATAGTAAAACAGTCTTACCTGATGTTCAGTAAATTACTTCTGTGTGACACATTAATATTCATTCTGTGCAGCATGTGTTGATTTTCCTAAATGTGCAGGTGTTAAAGTATATGTATGCAAAGCCATACATTCTCAATGGGGTTGAATGGGGGGAACCCGGTTACCGGTGAATTATAATAAATAATTCATGTGAACAGCATGAAATGGAACTGTTAAATTATATGCAATGTCTAAACCTGGTTTCTCTACGGCCTCTGCATGGTAAATCAACACTCAGGGTGTGGACAGACAGCGCATCTCACAATGCGTGTAGACCTATCATTTCATCATAACTTTTTTTCTTCTGACAGGAAGGCCTACAGTTGCTGCTGCATAGTCTATGCTACAGCAATATAGACTGAATGCGTATCTAATTTACACATCTCCACCAGGCTTCAAATCGCATCCAAAATATAGTAGCTAAATGTATATATATTATATCTACAGTGCATCAGGAAAGTATTCAGACCCTTTGACTATTTACACATTTTGTTTAAGACAACCTTATTCTAAAATTGATAAATACAGGTTTTCCTCATTAATCTACACACAATACCCATAACGACAAAGTGAAAACAGGTTTTTAGATTTGTTTTGCAAAGTAATAATAAAAACAACAAATACCTAATTTACACAAGTATTCAGACCCTTTGCTATGAGACTTGAAATTGACCTCACGTGCATGCTGTTTCCATTGATCATCCTTGAGATGTTTCTACAACCTGATTGGAGTCCACTGTAGTAAATTGAATTGGACATGATTTGGAAAGGCACACACCTGTCTGTATAAGGTCCCCCAGTTGAAAAGCAAAGGCATGTGGTCGAAGGAATTGTCCGTAAAGCTCCGAGACAGGATTGTTTCTAGGCACAGATCTGGGAAGGGCACCAAAAAAAAGTCTGCAGCATTGAAGGTCCCCAAGAACAGTGGCCTCCATCCCTTTTAAATGGAAGAAGTTTGGAACCCCTAAGAGTCTTTCTAGAGCTGGCCACATGGCCAAACTGAGCAATTGGGGGAGAAGGGCCTTGGTCAGGGAGGGGACCAAGAACCCGCTGACAGAGCTCCAGAATATCTCTGTGGAGTTGGGAGAACCTTCAAGAAGGACAACCATCTCCGCAGCACTCCACCAATCAGGTCTTTATGGAAGAATGGCCAGGTGGAAGCCACATGACAGCCCGCTTGGAGTTTTCCAAAAGGGACCTAAAGAATCTCAGACCATGAGTAACAAGATTCCCTGGTCTGATGAAACCAAGATTGAACTCTTTGGCCTGAGTACCAAGTGTCACATCTGGAGGAAACTTGGCACCATCCCTACGGTGAAGCATGGTGGTGGTAGCATTATGCTGTGGGGATGTTTTTCAGTGGCAGGGACTGGGAGACTAGTCAGGATCAAGGGAAAGATGGAGTCAAAGTACAGAGAGATCCTTGATGAAAACCTGCTCCAGAGCGAAGGTTCAGCTTCCAACAGGACAACAACCCTAAGCCAAAGCAACACAGGAGTGGCTTCAGGACAAGTCTCTGAATGTCCTTGAGTGGCCCAGCCAGAGCCCGGACTTGAACATCTCTGAAGAGACCTGAAAATAGCTGTGCAGTGATGCTCCCCATCCAACCTGACAGAGCTTTGAAAGGATCTGCAGAGAATAATAGGAGAAACTCCCCAAATACAGGTGTGCCAAGCTTGAAGAGTCACACCCAAGAAGACTCAAGGTTGTAATCCCTGCCTAGGTGCTTCAACAAAGTACTGCGTAAAAGGGTCTGAATACTTACAGAAATGTGATATTTCAGTTTAGATATTTTTTAAATTAGCAAACATTTCTAAAAATCTATTTTTGCTTTGTCATTATGGAGTACTGTGTGTAGATTGATGAGGATTAAAAAAAAATCTATTTTAGAATAAAGCTGTAACCTAACAAAACGTGGGGGAAAAAATCAAGGGGTCTGAATACTTTCCGAAGATGTCATAGCCTACATCTTCGGGTAATACATTCAATGCAGTATTCAAATCAAATTTTATTTGTCACATACACATGGTTAGCAGATGTTAATGAGAGTGTAGCGAAATGCTTGTGCTTCTAGTTCCGACAATGCAGTGATAACCAACAAGTAATCTAACTAACAATTCCAAAACTACTGTCTCATACACAGTGTAAGGGGATAAAGAATATGTACATAAGGATATATGAATGAGTGATGGTACAGAGCAGCATACAGTAGATGGTATCGAGTACAGTATATACATATGAGATGAGTATGTAGACAAAGTAAACAAAGTGGCATAGTTAAAGTGGCTAGTGATACATGTATTACATAAGGATGCAGTCGATGATGTAGAGTACAGTATATACGTATGCATATGAGATGAATAATGTAGGGTAAGTAACATTATATAAGGTAGCATTGTTTAAAGTGGCTAGTGATATATTTACATCATTTCCCATCAATTCCCATTATTAAAGTCGCTGGAGTTGGGTCAGTGTCAATGACAGTGTGTTGGCAGCAGCCACTCAATATTAGTGGTGGCTGTTTAACAGTCTGATGGCTTTGAGATAGAAGCTCTTTTTCAGTCTCTCGGTCCCAGCTTTGATGCACCTGTACTGACCTCGCCTTCTGGATGATAGCGGGGTGAACAGGCAGTGGCTCGGGTGGTTGTTGTCCTTGATGATCTTTATGGCCTTCCTGTAACATCGGGTGGTGTAGGTGTCCTGGAGGGCAGGTAGTTTGCCCCCGGTGATGCGTTGTGCAGACCTCACTACCCTCTGGAGAGCTTTACGGTTGAGGGCGGAGCAGTTGCCGTACCAGGCGGTGATACAGCCTGCCAGGATGCTCTCAATTGTGCATCTGTAGAAGTTTGTGAGTGCTTTTGGTGACAAGCCAAATTTCTTCAGCCTCCTGAGGTTGAAGAGGCGCTGCTGCGCCTTCTTCACGACGCTGTCAGTGTGAGTGGACCAATTCAGTTTGTCTGTGATGTGTATGCCGAGGAACTTAAAACTAGCTACCCTCTCCACTACTGTTCCATCGATGTGGATAGGGGGGTGTTCCCTCTGCTGTTTCCTGAAGTCCACAATCATCTCCTTAGTTTTGTTGACGTTGTGTGAGGTTATTTTCCTGACACCACACTCCGAGGGCCCTCACCTCCTCCCTCACCTATTAGCCTTATATTTAACTAATTAATGCTGGATTATGCATAATAAGCTTCTAATTTATAGCATCGGTCTCTTGCGCGATACACACATACCTGTGCTCGCTGGTCTCTCCTTAAAAAAATGCTCCTTAGCTCTTGGAGTTCCCTGCAGGAAAATCTAGACTAGAATAGTTCGCTGGATTAGCTTTTCTTATACCAATAGACTATTCAAAGAGGGACAGAAGCTTGTTACCTGTATTAATGGCACCTGTTTGAACTTGTTATCAGTATAAAAGACCTGTCCACGACCTAAAACAGTCACACTCCAAACTCCACTATGGCCAAGACCAAAGAGCTATCAAAGGACACCAGAAACAAAATTGTAGACCTGCACCAGGCTGGGAAGACTGAATCTGCAATAGGTAAGCAGCTTGGTTTGAAGAAATCAACTGTGGGAGCAATTATTAGGAAATGGAAGACATACAAGACCACTGATAATCTCCCTCGATCTGTGGCTTCACGCAAGATCTCACCCAGTGGGGCTAAAATTATCATATGAATGGTGAGCAAAAATCCCAGAACCACACGGGGGGACCTAGTGAATGACCTGCAGAGAGCTGGGACCAAAGTAACAAAGCCTACCATCAGTAACACACTACGCCGCCAGGGACTCAAATCCTGCAGTGCCAGACATGTCCCCCTGCTTAAGCCAGTATATGTCCAGGCCCGTCTGAAGTTTGCTAGAGAGTATTTGGATGATCCAGAAGAAGATTGGGAGAATGTCATATGGTCAGATGAAACCAAAATATAACTTTTTGGTAAAAACTCAACTCGTCGTGTTTGGAGGACAAAGAATGCTGAGTTGCATCCAAACACCACCATACCTACTGTGAAGCATGGGCGTGGAAACATCATGCTTTGGGGCTGTTTTTCTGCAAAGGGACCAGGACGACTGATCCGTGTAAAGGAAAGAATGAATGGGGCCATGTATCGTGAGATTTTGAGTGAAAACCTATCAGCAAGGGCATTGAAGATGAAACGTGGCTGGGTCTTTCAGCATGACAATGATCCCAAACACACTGCCCGGGCAACGAAGGAGTGGCTTCGTAAGAAGCATTTCAAGGTCCTGGAGTGGCCTAGCCAGTCTCCAGATGAAAGTCCGTGTTGCCCAGCAACAGCCTCAAAACATCACTGCTCTAGAGAAGATTTGCATGGAGGAATGGGCCAAAATACCAGCAACAGTGTGTGAAAACCTTGAAGACTTACAGAAAACGTTTGACCTCTGTATTGCCAACAAAGGGGTATATAACAAAGTATTGAGATAAACTTTTGTTATTGACCAAATACTTATTTTCCACCATAATTTGCAAATAAATTCATTAAAAATCCTACAATGTGATTTTCTGGATTTATTTTCTCATTTTGTCTGTCATAGTTGAAGTGTACCTATGATGAAAATTACAGGCCTCTCATCTTTTTAAGTGGGAGAACTTGCACAATTGGTAGCTGACTAAATACTTTTTTGCCCCACTGTACAATTGATCAGAAATACAGTGTAGACATTGTTATTGTTGTAAATGACTAGTGTAGCTGGAAACAGCAGATAATTTATGGAATATCTACATAGACATACATAGGACCATTATCAGCAACCATCACTCCCGTGTTCCAATGGCACATTGTGTTAGCTTATCCAAGTTTATCATTTTAAAAGGCTAATTGATCATTAGAAAACCCTTTTGCAATTATGTTAGCACAGCTGAAAACTTGTTCTAATTAAAGAAGCAATACAATTGTCCTTCTTTAGACGAGTTGAGTATCTGGAGCATCAGCATTTGTGCAGTGACAAAGAACTTTCTTCTGAAACTTGTCAGTCTATTCTTGTTCTGAGAAATGATGGCTATTCCATGCGAGAAATTGCCAAGAAACTGAACGGCACACTCATTTGGGCTTTTTTGGGCATGGGCTCATTAAATGTCTTTAATGTAGGGCTCATAAAATTGATTTAATGGCTCAGGCTTGAATTCTTCGATCAAAGCTCTAATCAAATGCAGACATAGGCAAATTTATACTTTATAATGCTTTTGAATGACACTCCCGGTTTTGGCGGGACAATCCAGGTTACCCGGGTGAAAAGTGATTTATGCTCAAGTAGTGACCCCTCATTTGTAAAATATTCAACCCTAATTCTCACCATCTAGCACAACAAAGTACATTTCTGCTTTGTGTTTAATTACCAAATTAAATTTGAGGGATTATCTTTCAGAAAGATAATTTAGATTTGGCCGCCGTCTACAGCTGGGTTTTTCATCAGAAAGGACAGAAACATGTCGTACCCTCTAGCTCCTCTATTTCCATTCCCTAGCAACACACTCTGCGAGCTGAAGCAGCACACAGGGGACGATTACGTGAAGACTGACACATACAATAAATGAACACCATTCATTGTAAATGCCATTCATATGACATTTCATGATTCTTGTATATTTTCTTCCAGTGACAGAATGTGAACATTGTGCAGCTGTCATCCTGATACACCCAGGACATCCCCCTACAGATTAAGCCCAAGCCTAGACCAGAGAGGTCACCTGCACTGTGCAGCAGTGTTGGCCTTGTGTGTGAGTATCTCTGTGAATGTCCCTTAGCGCTGTTCTGCTGTCAGCCCGAGTGTGTGCAGGCAGGTGGTCTGCAGGCAGGACCAATATGCTGCACGAGGCCGGCCCTGATGGAGCTCAGTGCGCTTGCTGATCTGGGATCAGTTCCAGGGAATCTATGGGCTCCAGTCCTGCAGCTCTCAATTCACTGCATCTCCTTCTGTCAGACCAATGCCTCTCATCAGTCCACACATCCAGGACACAGACAAGGGCTGCAAGCTACACCACATTAACCCTCCATCCAAGGACCAGGGATCACTTCCTATAAGACTCAGTCCAGATAGACCCCAGCCATTAAAACAGCACGGGTTCAAGCAGCACATCTGGAGGCACAGATTTCCTTTGTCTCTATTTTTAGAGGTAGTTACCTGAAATGATTCATCAACTGTTTGTACATAGCAGTATGCAGAACACTGATGTATTATGTAGGTGATAAAAATCACCAACATTTTCAGCAGAAAGCAATCAGCGGGGCCATTATCAAGCCCCAAATCTTAAAAGCATGTAATTTATTGGAGAAAAATGACTTACGTGACTAATCTCCCTCCTCTTTCCTAAAAAGTGACTGATGATTACATCTGTCATTACAGAGGATGGATATTTCCCCACTTTGGCATCAACTCTCTCTCGCTCTCTCCCCCTCTACTGTCATCTAAAAAGGTACAGCTGGAGGAAGACTGTTTGTCCCGTCTCTGGATGTTATTGTTGGAGTTGATTGTGGTTTTAGTGGCAGTATGTGTACTGTGAGTATAGCAGGGTTATTATTAGACCTCCCTGGGGAAGTCGTGCCTCCTCTGGCCCATCTGCTCATTGTACTGCTGAGATCACACTGAGTCTGCCTCGGAGACAGAGCTGAGCAGGGGAATGGACCATCACTCACACATACAGGGAATATACTTGACTGGAGGTATGCTCGACAGTCTGGAAATATGACGTAAGATTAACACAAAGAAATATAACTGGCACAACCCAAAGCAGTCTTTGAAGTGTATAAAAGGTGTTGATTTAAATCTGACATTTTTCTTTGCTAGGAAATAAGGGGGCCTTTAAAGACTGAAATAGGAAAAAATGTAAATGGGTTTGGGGTGGTATAACTCCTCCTAGTCCTCTTACTATACATTGTTAATGTGTTCTAATTACAGACCGCACAACGCTTTGAGCCAGAGGACACTTTACATAAAAAGGTAGGGCTGCCAAAAACAGTGTGGATTATTATCGTTGTTAATTCTCCAGGATCAGAGCCATTACCTAAATGAACAATGCTCTGTGCCTGCGGCGTTATTACTCACCCTGACACCCAGCTCCACGTTCTCGCCCCCATACACCTCCATCCCCTCGTCAAGCAGGCCAATCTCCTCAAAGTACAGCCTGTCCACCACGAAGCAGCCAATCAGAGAAGGGCTCCTACACCATCACACATGGAATAGATACATGTGTTAGTCGACCTACTGGATACTTTGCTGAACTAAAAAAATAATAACTTTGAGGCATGAACAAATGAAATCAATCAATGTGTATTTCAATGTGTTATATCCTGTTTTTGTCCAACATGAGGAAATAAGTGTTTTTACGCTTTCATGTGTCATCCTCTCGGTATCTTGTACTTAAATACTGTATTTTTTCATTTGTGCAAACTGTTACCCCAAATAAAATGTATATATCTATCAAGATAATATTTTGTTCCCATTACTTAGTATATTCTAATATACCTGGATACTTAATTGGCATGTATACTGTATGTATGCATTTGCCTTGTAAATCAGAAAACACACTGCATGTTTTAACAGGTGTTATGAAACAACGCAACCATCACATTCTGCCTGCATACAAAAGAGCTGAAAGAATATATATTCATAAGTCTCATATTTCTACCCACCTAATTGGAGCACTGTTGTTGGCCTGGTGCCACCAGGACTTGGGTGGGTTGAGGTAGCGGCACCACAGCTCCCAGTCGAAGCCCTGAGCAGACAGTGGGTACTCTTCAATCTCAAACGTGTCGTATTTGATGTTATCAAACGACGGAGAGATTATGCGTGTTCTGTCCTCCTGAATTCTCATGAGAACAGGCTCAGCCCTTCAAACACATAGTAGAATGCAATTAAGTTTGAGTACATGAGAAGATCAATTACCTACCCTACACATGTACATGAGGTCCATGTGCAATAAATAAAAACTCTGCAATTAACGTTCTGTAACAACCCCTAAAAAAGATCCAGGGTCCATTGTAACTATGGGTCCAAAAATGTAAAATATAAACATGTGTATTATCCTACTAGCACTGACTTTGCTGATAACTACTTTAGAGGAAAAATGTATTTGTAATGACTAATATGCGGTTGTCTCACCCAGCTAGCTTAAGATGAATGCACTAATTATAAGTCGCTCTGGATAGGAGCGTCTGCTAAATGACTAAAATGTATATATGTAAAGTTTAAGCCACTGGAAAAAAATAATTGTGAGAATAGAGCATAGATGTGTTAATGATTCACTTCTCCAAATGAGCACAAAAAAAACAAATGCAAACAGTATACAATAGTTGTGCAATCATGCTCAGTAAAGGCTTGGATTCGCTACATACCAATAGTTACAAGTAGTAAACAAAAGGTTGCTGGTTCCAATACTTGAGCCAAGAAAGTGAACAATCTGTTGATGTGCCCTTGAGCAAGGCATTTAACCCTAGTTTGCTCCAGGGATGCTGTACTACTATGGCTGGCCCTGTAAAACAACACATTTCACTGCACCCATCTAGTGTGTGACACTAAAAACAGATTCGTTTGTAGAAGCTGATTTGGAAAATGAATCTATTGTGTTCTGAACAAACCATGTGCGTAGGCACACCTGCCAAGTATTCAGACTGAAACAATGAATCGGCCTGTAGCAAGTGCACATCTAGGTAAAAGCATTCCCGAGGGATGCCATTTGTGCTATGTAGGTTTAATACCGAATCAGCACAGATTAAAAACAGAAATATTTTGGATGCTGTTCAAACGGCCCTGACAGATTTGGGTCAGGCTGTTGAGACCACAATTTGACGGTATGAGAACTCTGTCAGAGCAATGATCGTTGTACCCCAGGGAAGTATGTGTAGGGCCTACAGTAGGCCTCACACACTTCCTGCCACACTGTCATCATAGACATGTCATGCCACCACACTGGCAACTCTTAGCTATACCTCAGGAGGCAAAAGTAAAATGAAATGCATGCTCTTCAACCGATCGCTGCCTGCACCCGCCTGCCCGACTAGCATCACTACTCTGGAAGGTTCGAAATTATAGTTGTCCACATATTCGAAATACCTAGGTGTCTGGCTAGACTGTAAACTCTACTTCCAGACTCACATTAAGCATCTCCAATCAAAAATGTAATCTAGAATCAGCTTCCTATTTCGCAACAAAGCCTCCTCCACACACGCTGCCAAACATACCCTCATAAAACTGACCATCCTACCGATCCTTGACTTCGGCGATGTCATTTACAAAATAGCCTCCAACACTCTACTCAGCAAATTGGATGCAATCCATCACAGTGCCATCCGTTTGGTCACCAAAGCCCCTTATACTACCCACCACTGCGACCTGTATGCTCTCGTTGGCTGGTCCTCGTTCACTTATAGATGACCTCCTTCAGGTCATCTAGAAGTCTTTGCTAGGTAAAGCTCTGCCTTATCTCAGCTCACTGGTAACCATAGCAACACCCACCCGTAGCACACGCTCCAACAGGTATATTTCACTGGTAATCCCCAAAGCCAGCACCTGCTTTGGCCGCCTTCCCTTACAGTTCTCTGCTGCCAATGACTGGAACAAATCCCCCCCCCCAAAAAAAATAAATAAATAAAAAAAAAAATCAGAAGTTGGAGACATATCTCCCTAACTAACTTTACGTGTCAGAGCAGCTCACCGATCCTTGCAGCTGTACACAGCCCATCTGTAAATAGCCCAACCAACCACCTACCTACCTCATCCCCATATTTGTTTTTGTTTTTCTGCTCTTTTGCCCACCAGTATTTCCACTTGCACATCCTAATCTGCACATACATCACTCCAGTGTAAATTGCTAAATTGTAATTATTTCAGCACTATTGGCCTATTGATTGCCTTACTTCATTTCCACACACTGTATACAGATTTTTGTTATTGACTGTACGACTGTTTATCCCATATGTAACTTTGTGTGGTTTTTGTCGCACTGGTTTGCTTCATCTTGGCCAGGTCGCAGTTGTAAATGAGAACTTTTTCTCAACTGGCGTACCTGGTTAAATAAAGGTGAAGTTTTTTTTATAATTTAAATTATTTGATCAAATGTAGCTTTGAGCATGGCTATAGAGTGCTGTAGCTGAGTACCCATATGCTTCACAAATCAGTGTAAGGAAGTGTGTTAATGTACTGTGTGTGTGTGTGTGTGTGTGTGTATGTCATGTGACTCACCAGCCTATGTTGAACTCCACGTGGGCGTCGAACAGGGCCACAACCGGAGCGGTGGCCACCCTCCACCCACTCACCCTGGAGCGGATCAGACCCTCCTGTTTATCATGGCGCACCACCTTGATGAAGCCGGGCCGCTGGCTGTTGGTCTCAGACACAAAGTCCTGTAGCTTCTCCTTCAGCTCATCTAAAAAGGAGACACACAGACACAAGGCATGAATGCACGCAAACACACACACACACACACACACACACACACACACACACACACGCAAACACATATGCACACAATAATGTGTTAAACCTTGAGTTTCCTCAATCTCTGCTGAGGTAAGTAAGAAAGGCTACTGATGATACATAGCCTACACCACACCCAATAGACTCCATCTTATCCACCTTGGGGTATTTAAGGGTAGGGGGAGGCAGCCAAAAAGCACTCATGCTCCACTGCTTTGATCACTAGACCAAAGAACTTGCCTCCAGTTGTAGGGCTCCATAGGGCTCGCTGTGCTTGAGGGGATATTGCAATCCTGAAGAATCAAACCGCAATTCTATCAAAAGAGTGAAAGTAAAAGCAGGAATTGGGCACAGTTGGTGCTTTTGGCCTCAGTAGAGTATTTAACTTTTCGACAAACCAACAAGTCACTACATCATCAGTTCAACATTAGGCTTGAGTCACACAAACTGTAGGTTTATGGAAATGAAAGGGCCTAAATAAAGATGGTGGCATAGTGCCACGGCTTGTAAAGTGTTGCTATAGAGGTCAACCAAAGACCGTTTTTTCTCTAACCCCTTACACTCATTGGTATTGGCCTATAGGGCCAAATTAAAATGTTCCTTACAGAAGAAACATGGAAAGCATACTGTATGCATAACCATGGTAGCATTTAAAAGGGAAAAATTTGGAGATTATGGGGAAATTAGTGTTAGCCACTAAAGGTGAGGACACAACAGTTCACGTGACACAAGACTCAATACAAACATTACTGTTGATTTTATTAACTGTACTTTTTGCCGCATTTATTAATAATAAAACCTGTAAATACATTCAGTAATATGATAAGAATATTCATGGGAAATTTGGGGTAGATGCAACATAATTACAAGGGTTTGAGTAAGAGGTCTATCTGGTGTCTCAAAATGGCCACACACACAGACCTCTCCAAAGTCTGCACAGTTCCTAAGTTATTTCAATGCACTTTTATGACTCAAAGAAGAGTCTTCAACTACAAGGTGCTTTTTATTGCTCTCCTAGATGTGCCATTGAGGAACTAGAGCAAGCACACTTGGGGATGCAGGTCTGTGTTCCAAACAAAACAACTACGCCATCACACAAATAGTGCTGCTGTTTACTCAATTCAAAAACTATCCATTACAAATCAGAAGCTGAGTTAGGGTGGGCATAATTTGAAAGCTTGTTCTATTGCCAGCATGACTAGCTAAATTATAACATATGATCTTACAGTGTTAGGCTTTCACAAGGCAATTCAGAGAAGCAGATTGTCATTTGTGTGCGCATAGAATGGAGTCATAAGTGCATGACTCCCTTCTGTATGTGGTCTGTGGAAAAAAATGTATTCACAATACAACAAACATAGGCTCATTCTGTTTAGGACAGCCCAGTGTATAATGCCATGGCATCTTGCAACTGATCATAAACCACTGTATATTTACATGAGTTTTATGATATGGAAATGTGAAGTGCACATTTGGCTTGCTTGTTTGACATCAAAGCAGTATTTATTATAATCTTCAAAATCTTTCAAAAATACATTGAGTCCTCATCATATGCATACACCATTTCCATCACTCAAACAATAAAAAAAAAGTTGCCCAATTAGCAGGAGTGGTGGGGGCAACTTTGACCCTTTTCACACCACGACAGATTCTCTAGAGATTGAGAGAATACCCTGGCTATACTGTTTTTAATAATGTGAACTTGCAAACATTCTACATCTACCTTCAGAGGGAGAGCACAACGCTCACCTGACAGTTGCCCCCCTTGAAGCAAGGCAGTGGGAACAGAATTTCTTTGTTCAGCCCAACACTCCTAGAGCAATACTTTTGAAACCGCTAAAATGTAGACATTTTCCTAGTATTTGAGGCTGATTTTATTGAGTTTTTACCTGCACTGAGCCACGTAAACTATGGAAGCCCACCCCCACCACCAAAATAAATGTATAATGTCAATAGTAGATCCTACAAAAAGGATATATACATTTTTAACATTGTGTGGTGATTTCAGAGGTGGCATCACAGGTCCCAGAGTAAAGTAAGTAAGTAGCCTTGGCTTGTGCAAGCTGGAACAGCACATAGGAGCCCATCTCCTGTTTCTGTAGCATGAGGCAGCTTGATGTACAAGTAAACCCCTTGGACAAAACACTAGTCTATAGCAGGGCCTTACCCCCAATCTCCTTAATGTTGAGTGTCAATCAGAGACACATTTTTTATTTAAGCTTTATTTAAGTAGGCAAGTCAGTTAAGAACAAATTCTTATTTACAATGACAGCCTACCCCCGACCAAACCCGAACGACGGTGGGCCAATCATACGCAGCACTATGGGACTCCCAATCAGGGCCAGATGTGATACTGCCTTGATTCGAATCCGGGACTATAGTGACGCCTCATATATATAGCTGTTTTTGCTGGGGGGGTTAACTGCTTTGCTTTTTCCACCTTACCGGCTCGAGGAGTTGAACCGGCAGCCTTTCGGTTACTGGCCCAACTTGACTGCACATGCTTGTGAATTGTTACCTTATTCAAGAGTATAATGTGTTTTGGTTCCATTTTTCAAATGTGTAATCTGGTTAAGAAGAAACGTCACTTGCATAGTTGAAGCATACTGGTTGTGGCTATAGTCTACTGGGATAGTTCATAGGAATATTTACGGTAAAATGTCCGTTGCCGAGCACCGAACCCTCTTGCGGCACATGACGTTCCGTTGCAAATGTGAATTGAAAAGTGAATATACATATTATGTAAACTGAAATGTTGTCACGTGGCCTATCCTTCAACTTTTGATAATGAGAAGAAAAACATGTCGTGCGCGGAGCTCAAATTCAGAACGTTAGTCATTCAAAACCCATAATGAGCTGTAAAGACCCTGAGCTCTGACATGTATAGCATGTAACTGTGCAGCCACTGCATTCCAATTTAGGCGCTTATCAGTGTCCAAATCTGCCATTTCAACCTGTAAAGGTCTTACTAATCAACATGTCAAGCCAAGTCTCCAACTGAAGGAAACACAAGGTCAACCACCTGATATCAACTGACGTCAGCGGACAGATAGTTCCAGTTAGCACGCAGGTGAAACAACTTTGAGGTACCACTGACTTAACCTGAAACATTACAATTCACTCTACAGGACAGGAAATCTTTACATTCAGAGTAATCACACATTGGGGAATAGCAGCCGATGAAATGCCAGCCAATCCAAAGGTTTCAGTCAATTACAAAGAATATTAAACACACTTTAATGAACTGTGTTGTGTAAACTTCCAGAGAAATGCCTACAGTATGAAGATGAACAAGGGCACGTTGGAAGAGTAAGTCTCAGCGTTCTGCTGCATCATTATAAAGTCGAAAGATGTGGTAAATGACTCTGCACACCCCCACCAGGCACCTGCTTGGTTGCATCTGACGTGCTATCAGTCATCTCTCACAATGTACACCAGATGGTATGACTACAGGCCAGGAACAGAGGGACCCCTAAGCACTACAACTACTGTGCTGTGTATGGCTGGCAGCCATAATCCAATAATCACACATTTCACCATACTAAAACAGTCCACCTGGGAGTAATGACTTACTGTAAACACTAATGGATCTACAGAGAAAGGGACAGAAGGCCTCCCTGCCTAGATTTTCTGGGTGGTTCCCTTTTCAGTCAGTACACTCATTACAACACAACGCTATGGGGATTGCGCTCCATCGAGATCGACTGAAGAACCTTTGAGAATGCATTTGTAGCGATCCAGCAAACTGGGAACATTCGGATGATAACATCCCAAAAGCATTAATTCAAAATGTTTTTGATGAAATATCCTTGGAATGTTCTCCTAACATTCACTAAAACATCTAACAACCACCACATATTCTCATTATGTTTCCCGGTTATCCAGGTACTATAGAATCTCACTGAATAAGAAAAGCACACGAGATCTCTACTAGACCTAAGATACATTTTTCAGCAAATATAATACATGCAGCAGAATTTGGAAAAAAAAAGTACATGACTGAATTAGATTATTTTATAATACAATGGTACATTTATTTCTAATAACCACTCCAGCACCATGCAGTCCCAGTTCAGGGTCAAGTAGATCGTGTTCTGAGAGAACCTTGTTTGCTGCCTTGAAGCACAACACCTTGCCCTTGAAATGGTTGTTCATTTTGGCTGAGCGCACTAGCGTTTTGTTTATCCTTGAGCAAAATTTGTCCCTCATCGATCTTTGGGGTAAGTTCAATAGCCCAACTGGACGTGCTGTGAATGGTGGGGCGGTTCCATTTCAGAAAATGAGCGTTGGGTTACAAGCTGCTAGATGTTTCACAAATTACGTTAATGCTTTCAGAGTGGCACATATCAGTTCAGTGATGGAATGGGGAGTAGCTAAATGACATTCTCTGTTCAGATCATTCCCCTTATCAGTCTCCTCAGGAAAGCAATTGGCACCTTAAGGGCACGTGCTGATGACGTTTCATCAGCCGCCTTAAGTAATTTGTTTTATACAATTAATAATTAAGAGATTTAGATGTGTGTGAATTGAGAAGAATAATGATGAAGTGTAATGGTTTCTAATGAATCATAATAAAGCACATGGAGTTACAGGTTCATTACCCTGGGAACGGCTGATGACCAAGAACATCAATCTTTTATGACTGATACCCTAACTGAAGATCCCTATGAAATTATCATGTTTGAATGTAATAGGCAGAGTCCTACAGTTAGAGTCATCAAGTGCAAAGTGTTTTTCATATAGATTCAAAGTTCCTTTGATAAATATTCTGTTTTGTAAATTTGTGGAAAAAGCCAATGAAGACAACTGCAGAATCATGGACATAATGGGTTGCTATAAAAGCAAATGCACAGTACAGATGTAGGATCTTAATTTGATCACACTGTTGCAGGATAACTTTCCTTTAAAAGTGTTGAGGTTTAAAAAGTCTTCTGAAGTTTGTAATTTCCACTACGAAATTTCAGACTTGATTTTTCCCTTACGAAAAATGTATTAACCCCTACAAGATATCAATGAATTACAATACACATCATAATTCACATTTCCTGTAGCTGCATGATGATTTTCCTGCAGTAGCAAACTGGCTCAAATTAAGATCCCACATCTGTATAAGAAGCATAATGAATAGGTGATGATATACAGTGAGCTCCAAAAGTATTGGGACTGACTGTTGTTGCTTTGGCTCTGTATTCCAGCACTTTGGATTTGAAATGATAAAATGACCGTGAGGTTAAAGTGCAGACTGTCAGCTTGTTTAGTAAGCTGATGAAAATACCCTCAAATTAAAGCTGACACTTTAACCTTACAGTCATTGTATTATTTAAAATCCAAAGTGCTGGAGTACAGAGCCAAAACAACAACAAATTTGTCACTGTCCCAATACTTTTGGAGCTCACTGTTAAGCCATTTCCTATATTCCAAATGTGTCTTTCTAAATTGGGCACCGTTGAGGAGTTTATAATCCAGGGGGGATGGGCCCAATCCTTGTTGTTGAGTCAAAGTTTCTGTATGTTCTGTAGCTAAAAGCTGGGAGTTGGCGAGACACAGAGGCTGCCATCCATCACTCATGAGCCTGGGTTGGCAACTCTGTCAGGGCTGTGAATGTAATACATGAACAAATCCTCGTCACTCCGCCCAGACCGAGAGAGCGAGGGAAAGAGAAAAGAAAGCGAGAGAGAGCGCGAGCGCGAGCGAGGACTGATGTGGAGTTGAGAGACGATGAGGGACCAGAGAGCGACAGAGAGAGTAGATGGACAAAGATGGATCCTCCTTCATGCTTCTTGCTCTTGCCCTGTGATATAAGGCCTTTCTCCCTGCAATGGAGAGTAGCTGGATAACAAGGCTTGACACCCTCATATATATATTCTACTCTCTGTTAGGATGTACCTAGGGGGTTCTCATTGCCTGTTCCTAATGATAATCATTTAGAAACTCACTGTGATACAACCCTGTCAGATGACCTCATGCTAATTTGAATAGAGAAATACACAAGATCACAGGTTCAACTAAGGACTGACAACATTCCAAACAATATAAGTTCTGCGGTTTACAATTATCCTTAAATACAGTAGTGTGTAGCTCAATGTTGAAACACTGAGGAGTCATTGGCAGACAATCCAAATCCTGCTTGGCTTCCAATGAAATCTGGAGCCTTCCTCCAATCAGTCAGATGATTGGACACCTGTCAGAGTCCCTGTGGCATGGAGACATGTCTTCCTTAGGCAGGGTACATCATCCAATCAGCCAGGCAAATTGGCCCTTCTTCCCCTCAACGGTCACATTGTCTCCTGCATGCTAATGCTGGGTGGAGGTGGAGGTGAACTCGCTCTGCAGACAGAGATTCCCATTATGATGCTCCTGGTGCTGGAGGACCGCAGCTAGATGGTGACCCCCTGAAACGGCCTAAGCAGCACCATGGGTCAACAGTCTGACAACGTTTAGTAGAGATAAGATTAGAAATCATGACGATAATGATAAGGGTAAATCTATCAGAGTGAATCTGACAGAATGCTCTGGCAAACAGGTTGCAATGCCATTAGTAAAATGTCACAGCGTGACTAGCTTTCCTGAGGGACCTCAGGGGCGGCTCTCTGCCTCCCAATTACGTGATAAAATCAAAGACTCCATGCGACACGGTAATCCACTTGAGCTGAGAGAGGATGGCAACAACCTTTGGAATTTCACCTCACTTAGGGGGGAAACAGATGGCATCTCCATACAGGGGCACTCAGCCTACCCCCCGTACCCAGGTAATAATGGACTGTCCCAGGAGGCTGTCAACTCGCAGAGGCAATAAAGTGTGCCTCAGGTACCTATGGATTAGCAGAAGGGTGCAGGAGGTTGAGTGCACAGCAGGATAGAGAGGAGAAAAAAAGAGACGAGGGAGAAAAGGAAAGAGAAAGAGGGATATCTTTAAATGAGTTCTTATCCCAGCAGGGAGAGCATGAGGTTCTTCTGGCTGACCCAACACACTGACCCACCCAACAGCATCCTTTCCAATCAGCAGTCTGCACCAACTGATAGCTGGCATTATTGACTTTTAGTGATGTCGTCCTGCACAAACTCTACAACAGCAGGAGGTTTGCCTACATCTCACAGCTGGCTTCATCTTTAATCAGCCTTCCCCTCCACACCCGTCTGTGTGACGGTGGTCATTAGTAACAGTAGACACAGGCCGCTCATCGATACGGCTGCACTGTTTAAAAGACTGTGCTTGTGGTGAGACTCCATAGGATCAGCTGGTGTTTTAAACCAGGCACAATTTGAGACAGAGCTCAGAACCAGTGGACTCACACAGCTGGGAGGCCATAATACAATTCAAAATACTTAATTACCTCTGGATGGTAATCTACCATCAGGCAGATCTCCCTGCTTTTCCTGCTAATTAGTATTCTTTCACCTATCATTTAAATCCAGTGAGCACAGCCCATAATTAAGGACATTAAAGAGCTAGATTAGAGATAGTCTACAGGAAACAAAGGGGTAATTACTAAGACTAGAAGATTCCCACAGAAACTGGAGGCCAACAGAGCCAAGGCCCAGAGCGAAAGAAAAGTACCACTGCTCAAGTTCTCAAAGGAAAAGGCAATCAAACAAAATATGGGCAAGCTACAGCTGCTTCAGATAAAACACTTGGTTGCAATACACTTTCATCATGGGTCATTTCAGTACTATAGTCTAATGATGCTCACCGTTGTCACTGTTGTCATCAACCAGGATGATCTCTTTGAGGAGGTAGGAGGGGGTCCTGTGCATGGCAGAGTGGATGGAACGCAGGATGACGGACAAGGCCTCGTTCACAAAGATAAACACAATGCTAACTTGAGGGAGGTTAGATGGATACGTGATGTTTTTACACCTGGGGAGAAAACAGACCTATTGTGAGCGGAGTGTGGAAAGAAGGGACCTGATTTAGAGAAGTGGACATTCATAGCAATAACATTCTAGCTATATTAAAAAGATTTGTCTGTTTCTCAGAGACTTCGGCAATTTGTAGTCTCAATGTTGAGGTGGTTGTTATGTTAATGTCCCTGGCAGACCTCCAAACGCAACAGCAGATGTGACAGCAACAATACAATGTGATCCAGATAAAAGCATCTGTGAAGCAAACAATGGGATAAGATGACACTTTTCACAATGTAACTTTAGTGTGAGAACCACAGATAGACAGAGGGGGAGTGAGGGTCTTTTATGCTCCTACTGGGTAGACAAGAGTTGGTAATCATGGGAGATAAAATTGCACCCTGCTGTTTTGAAGTAACACTTTCCTCCTCTGTTGCCTGTCAAAACAGTGAAGGCTAGAGTCAAATGCAGAGGCATATTCTCAACATGAAAACCCACTAGGCAGCTTTGTTTTTTATGCTCTCTACACAGTCAAACAATCTTCCAAATCGTCTGGATCCAAAACGATCACAACTAGTGTGTTATAGTAAGACCATAGTGAAATCAGACAGTCTGGATATGAAGGTCCTGTTAGCCCCTGGGCTGGGCTCCTGGTATGACTTGGATGGGGGACAGTAGAAGTTTAAGTGGGTGATATTCTCAGTGGTTTTCTGTGTTCTATTCAGATAGTTCAGCGTACCCATCAGGTCTGAGGTCTGGGATGGCTCTGTCCAGGGAGAGGCGGTCGCTGAGGTAGCCGTTGTAGCCGTAGTACTGAAACATCTTCAGGGCCACCCTGCGGCTGTCAGCGCTCAGCTCCTGACCCCAGTGGGCAAACAGGGACGAGTCAGAAAACGATTTGTCTCCTAGAACATCCTCTCCTTTCAGGGGGGTTTCTGTGGGAGCCAGAGAGAGAGAGAAAAAAATATATAATATGTGTATAAGCCAGCCACACATAGTCCCTGCCTATAACTGAGGGTGAGAGGAACACTGCAATAACAAGGTCAATGTAACTGCCCTTAGAACACTTAGTAGAGCTCTTACATTAATACATGAATTGATGTTACACTGCTTATGTCCACACAGCTATCACACCTTAGAAAGCAGTAACAATACTCATATCAATATACAGTTCCGAATGTTGAGTAAATAATTGTATAGTATTACATTCGTATACAATGATAGAAAATAAACTGTATCCATTTATACAGCTTTTCAAGATAGATTTCCATGGCCACTGAGAAAGATGTAGTCCAGCATTGTGATGAGCCCTCGCAGAACGCAGCCACGGGCTAGTGGTTTGTGAACCAAAAGACACATTTAACCAAGTCAACAAAAATTAAGGCTCCGGTGAGCGTGAAAAGGTAAAACATTAAAGCTGTCAAACAGACTCTGTGTTGGTACGTGTGATTACAGTGTTTACTCCTGGAATCCAATTGAATTTAAATAGATCCTGCATCTTCCTCTATGACTCTCACAGCCACACTGCGAGTGCCCCAGGGCTGCCATTTAATGCAGTCATTCCTTTAAATCCCAGTGTGGAGGGATTCTACGTTAGAGTGAGGACAGAAGGATACATCTGAAAGCTCTGTAATGCTGAACGCTGCAGTGTGATTTGAATGTGACATTGTTGTACAGCTCGATTACATTTATGATCGCTGTGAAGACAAGAAAAAAAAAGACTCAATACATTTGTGCAAATCTTGAATGTCGCGTCATAATAAAATGACTTTAAAGGGGATCAGTGGAAAAGGTTGTTATGATGGTTCAGTGTAGTGTGTATCTAGGAGCTTTCAATGGATCTAGAATGATCCTAGAGAAAACTGCAGAAAATCAAGCTGAAGAGCTGTAGGTTTTCAATCTGCTCATTTTGTTTTGGCTGCTGTGATGACTTTAAGCCTACAAGTCTCCCATTTCTTGTCAAATACACATCTCACATGGTGACCACAGTGGGGCTCAAGTTTAGCAGGAGGACAGTCTTTGTTTAAGGGGTTTAGCCAATACCTTGTAACACAGGGGAGGTGGGAATGTCACTGAGTAGTCATTGTTCTATACACAAAACAAGGCAGAGTGTTCACGGCCATTATAACAGTAAGGGAGAGCAGCTCCAGAGGCACCGGTCAGGACGCTGAGACTGAGAGGTCAGGGAGGTCACTGAGTTGAATGAAAACCTGGTCTGTTAGATGTGGGCATGTGATAGGATGCACTACATGAAGAAAAATAAGGTATTCATATGCAAATGTAACTATTATACAGTGTTTTCTTTCTTCAGAAACCTGGGTAACAACATACTGTAAGAAAGAAATCTCGTATCCAAGATGGCGTAGCAGTCGGACGTGTGTTTAGTGTGTTTAGTCTTGTCCCGTCCTGTCTAGTGTAAATATAGTTTTATTCGTTTTATTTCTGTATATATTTCGTACATATTTTAATCTCACTTTCCAACTAGAGCTGATTATACTCTCCTGCAACCCGCATCACCCAATTGTGGTACGGATCTGCTTTTTCTATACTTTACTTTAGAACCGGAACCCCCATCAGAAGCTAGCCAGCTAACTAGCTACTAGCTAGTACTCAGTTAGCCATTTCTAGCGGTCTTCAAAGCTAACTAGGACACCAGCGCGACATCAACCCAGAGCACATCAGACTGCTTTTTCTCCGGATTCCTACCGCAAGCTCTGAACCTTTACACCGGATCATCGCAACTAGCTAGCTGCAATCTGAGTGGCTACTCCTGGCTAACGTCTCTGTCCCAAAACAAGCACCAATTAGCCTTGAGCTAGCCTCGAGCTAAGCCCATCTCCCGACTAGCCGAAGAGGCCCAACAATACCTCTTTTGCCAATTGGCCTGGACCCTTTACTGCCGACACGGAGCCCCGCCGATCCATCACGACTGGTCCGCCGACATAATCGTCCGAGGTGGTTCCAACAGGCTTTTTCGTTGCGACATCGTCAAAGATCCATCTGCTGGCCAAGGCCCACGAGCTTTCTGAAACGCTGTGTCTCCAGCTCACCTAGCGTACTAGAGCACCTGTAGCATACTCCTGGGCTACAATTACCCGGGCCCACGACCGGTCTGTCGATGTCACCGCATGAAGAGGAATAAACAGACTCACCCCATCGCGACGTCCCCCAAAGGTTAACTCTCTAGCCCTCGCTATCTCCCTGCTTGCTAATTCAGCCTGCTAACGGCTAGCTTGTCTAGCCCGGGCCTACGAACTGTTAGCTTGTTAGCACAGGCCTGCTAACCATCTGAATCACTGCATCCCAAACACTCTGAACCCATTTACTTTCTATCTCTTTTTGATTTTTATTTTGTTTATACCTTCCGGAAACTTGCCTCACCCACTGTTGTACGGAATCGCTGTTACTTTTAATTGTAATTTTATTTTTATGACACACTCAAGAACCTCCAGACGCTAACCAGCTAACTAGCTATTTAGTCATTGTTAGTTATAAAAATAAATAAAAATCAATTTAAAAAAAACCTCGCCAGCCCAGCCCCCCTGCCCCATCCACCGCTGCTCCCTGGACACTGATCTCTTGGCTACATAGCTGACGCACACTGGACTGCCCATTAATCACGGTACTCCACTCTGCTTGTTTGTTTTATCTGTCGGCCCAGTTGCCTAGTCAACACCATTTTACCTGCTGTTTGTTGTGCTAGCTGATTAGCCTCGCCCACTGTTTTTAGCTAGCTTTCTCAATTCAACACCTGTGACTACTGTATGCCTCACTGTATGTCTCTCTCAAATGTCAATATGCCTTGTATACTGTTGTTCAGGTTAGTTATCATTGTTTTAGTTCACAATGGAGCCCCTAGATCCACTCTGCATACCCCTGTTACCTCCCTTGTCCCACCCCCCACACATGCGGTGACATCACCCATTACAACCAGCATGTCCAGAGATACAACCTCTCTCATCATCACCCAGTGCCTGGGCTTACCTCCGCTGTACCCGCACCCCACCATACCCCTGTCTGCGCATTATGCCCTGAATATATTCTACCATGCCCAGAAACCTGCTCCTCTTATCCTCTGCCCCCAACGCTCTAGGCGACCAGTTTTGATAGCCTTTAGCCGTACCCTCATACTACTCCTTCTCTGTTCCGCGGGTGATGTGGAGGTAAACCCAGGCCCCGCATGTCCCAAGGTACCCTCATTTGTTGACTTCTGTGATCGAAAAAGTCTTGGTTTTATGCATGTCAACATCAGAAGCCTCCTCCCTAAGTTTGTTTTACTCACTGCTTTAGCACACTCTGCTAACCCTGATGTCCTTGCCGTGTCTGAATCCTGGCTCAGGAAGGCCACCAAAAATTCAGAGATTTCCATACCCAACTATAACATCTTCTGTCAAGATAGAACTGCCAAAGGGGGCGGAGTCGCAGTCTACTGCAGAGATAGCCTGCAAAGTAATGTCATACTTTCCAGGTCCATACCCAAACAGTTTGAACTACTAATTTTGAAAATTACTCTCTCCAGAAACAAGTCTCTCACTGTTGCCGCCTGCTACCGACCCCCCTCAGCTCCCAGCTGTGCCCTGGACACCATTTGTGAATTGATCGCCCCCCATCTAGCTTCAGAGTTCGTTCTGTTAGGTGACCTAAACTGGGATATGCTTAACACCCCGGCAGTCCTACAATCTAAGCTAGATGCCCTCAATCTCACTCAAATCATCAAGGAACCCACCAGGTACAACCCTAACTCTGTAAACAAGGGCACCCTCATAGACGTCATCCTGACCAACTGGCCCTCCAAATATACCTCTGCTGTCTTCAACCAGGATCTCAGCGATCACTGCCTCATCGCCTGTATCCGCCACGGAGCCGCAGTCAAACGACCACCCCTCATCACTGTCAAACGCTCCCTAAAACACTTCTGTGAGCAGGCCTTTCTAATCGACCTGGCCCGGGTATCCTGGAAGGACATTGACCTCATCCCGTCAGTTGAGGATGCATGGTCATTCTTTAAAAGTAACTTCCTCACCATTCTAGATAAGCATGCTCCGTTCAAAAAATGCAGAACCAAGAACAGATACAGCCCTTGGTTCACTCCAGACCTGACTGCCCTCGACCAGCACAAAAACATCCTGTGGCGGACTGCAATAGCATCGAATAGCCCCCCGCGATATGCAACTGTTCAGGGAAGTCAGGAACCAATACACGCAGTCAGTCGGGAAAGCTAAGGCCAGCTTCTTCAGGCAGAAGTTTGCATCCTGTAGCTCCAACTCCAAAAAGTTCTGGGACACTGTGAAGTCCATGGAGAACAAGAGCACCTCCTCCCAGCTGCCCACTGCACTGAGGCTAGGAAACACGGTCTCCACCGATAAATCCATGATTATCGAAAACTTCAATAAGCACTTCTCAACGGCTGGCCATGCCTTCCGCCTGGCTACTCCAACCTCGGCCAACAGCTCCGCCCCCCCCGTAGCTCCTCACCCAAGCCTCTCCAGGTTCTCCTTTACCCAAATCCAGATAGCAGATGTTCTGAAAGAGCTGCAAAACCTGGACCCATACAAATCAGCTGGGCTTGACAATCTGGACCCGCTATTTCTGAAACTATCTGCCGCCATTGTCGCAACCCCTATTACCAGCCTGTTCAACCTCTCATATCGTCTGAGATCCCCAAGGATTGGAAAGCTGCCGCAGTCATCCCCCTCTTCAAAGGGGGGAGACACCCTGGACCCAAACTGTTACAGACCTATATCCATCCTGCCCTGCCTATCTAAGGTCTTCGAAAGCCAAGTCAACAAACAGGTCACTGACCATCTCGAATCCCACCGTACCTTCTCCACTGTGCAATCTGGTTTCCGAGCCGGTCACGGGTGCACCTCAGCCACACTCAAGGTACTAAACGATATCATAACCGCCATCGATAAAAGACAGTACTGTGCAGCCGTCTTCATCGACCTCGCCAAGGCTTTCGACTCTGTCAATCACCATATTCTTATCGGCAGACTCAACAGCCTCGGTTTTTCGGATGACTGCCTTGCCTGGTTCACCAATTACTTTGCAGACAGAGTTCAGTGTGTCAAATCGGAGGGCATGCTGTCCGGTCCTCTGGCAGTCTCTATGGGAATGCCACAGGGTTCAATTCTCGGGCCGACTCTTTTTCTGTGTATATCAATGATGTTGCTCTTGCTGCGGGCGATTCCCTGATCCACCTCTTCGCAGACGACACCATTCTATATACTTTCGGCCCGTCATTGGACACTGTGCTATCTAACCTCCAAACGAGCTTCAATGCCATACAGCACTCCTTCCGTGGCCTCCAACTGCTCTTAAACGCGAGTAAAACCAAATGCATGCTTTTCAACCGATCGCTGCCTGCACCCGCATGCCCGACTAGCATCACCACCCTGGATGGTTCCGACCTTGAATATGTGGACATCTATAAGTACCTAGGTGTCTGGCTAGACTGCAAACTCTCCTTCCAGACCCACATCAAACATCTCCAATCGAAAATCAAATCAAGAGTCGGCTTTCTATTCCGCAACAAAGCCTCCTTCACTCACGCTGCCAAGCTTACCCTAGTAAAACTGACTATCCTACCGATCCTCGACTTCGGCGATTTCATCTACAAAATGGCTTCCAACACTCTACTCAGCAAACTGGATGCAGTCTATCACAGTGCCATCCGTTTTGTCACTAAAGCACCTTATACCACCCACCACTGCGACTTGTATGCTCTAGTCGGCTGGCCCTCACTACATATTCGTCGCCAGACCCACTGGCTCCAGGTCATCTACAAGTCCATGCTAGGTAAAGCTCCGCCTTATCTCAGTTCACTGGTCACGATGGCAACACCCATCCGTAGCACGCGCTCCAGCAGGTGTATCTCACTGATCATCCCTAAAGCCAACACATCATTTGGCCGCCTTTCGTTCCAGTACTCTGCTGCCTGTGACTGGAACGAATTGCAAAAATCGCTGAAGTTGGAGACATTTATCTCCCTCACCAACTTCAAACATCAGCTATCCGAGCAGCTAACCGATCGCTGCAGCTGTACATAGTCTATAGGAAAATAGTCCACCCATTTTCACCTACCTCATTCCCATACTGTTTTTTATACGGTTTTTATTTATTTATTTTTCTGCTCTTTTGCACACCAATATCTCTACCTGTACATGACCATCTGATCATTTACCACTCCAGTGTTAATCTGCAAAATTGTAATTATTTGCCTACCTTCTCATGCCTTTTGCACACAATGTATATAGACTCCCTTTTTTTCTACAGTGTTATTGACTTGTTAATTGTTTACTCCATGTGTAACTCTGTGTTGTCTGTTCACACTGCTATGCTTTATCTTGGCCAGGTCGCAGTTGCAAATGAGAACTTGTTCTCAACTAGCCTACCTGGTTAAATAAAGGTGAAATAAAATAAAAAATAAAAATGAGATAACATGAAACCAGACAAAATGTCAAGGGCCAATGAATCTAGATTGCCTCCAGCTATTTCCAGATGAACTCAGCAGGCTAAAATAATTGCTTTGACAAGACAAATTACATTTCCCGTAACATGAGGTCATATTGGGGAAAAAAAAATGGGGTGGGAATTAGACTTGAAACAACACTGAGAATCTGTTTGATGACTGCATGACAATGAACCATTACCCTTTCACAGAAACCCACTGTTACTGGTTAAAACTAAAATTAAGCTTGACAGTGGGGGAAAAAAACACTTCCATTTATTTTCCAGGTATCAAATGTGTTTTCCAAACCAAGAATAGATAAACATTAACAAGTAATGCTAAAGTTATACATCCAACAAATTCAGAAGGAAATACGTGCCTTTAATGAATTATCGAAAACTGAAAATAAACATAGCAGATGGTTGATTGTTTACCTCAGATTGAATGGTATACTTCCAGAGACAGAAAACAATACCTCCAATGGTCTGTCTATCTGTAGGTATAGGTCTCCATCAGGAACACAGTGCTGCCTTATAAAATCAGTGCAGCATCTTTGCCCTTGCTAGCCTGCTATAGTGAAAGTATAGCATTTAATCGTATTACTTGAGTCAGTGTGCAGAGCGGCATTGGACTTTCCTATGAAACAAACAACCTAGTTATTGGCTGCATTTCAAACTCATAAAAGACACACCCCTCCTCCACTTACCCTGGCCTTATGCCCTTGGTGGAATCCCCGTGGCAATCTTTGCTGTCAGTCCAAACACTTAGCCAAGCAAGGGAAGTTGGCAACACATGTTGATGACACTGCTCGCGTGTGCGAGCATTGCAAAATAAATGTACACATACATGTTATTCAAATTATTGCACCCACACTGCTCGTGCGCCTCAGCGAGCATCTGCGTGGCCAGGCGCTAAAACAGAAATTGGTTATATTTTTGACGCCCAACGCCTGCAGGTCCGGCCTCTCCCATCTCCTCATTGGTTGTCAGGAGAATATACCCACGTGGGTGATTGAAAGGTTAATTTAGGAACATACTCCAGTAGGTTGTAGTAATGCTGTGAAGTTGGTTGCCAACTGCCATATCAAGTCCAAAGAAGAAAAAGAAGCCTGAAGGAAGGAGGAGAGATGACGAAAAACAAATTCGGTTTACCGTTTCTTCTGTGGATTAATTGTCGGAGAAGAGGCCCTTGTGCATTTTAGCTAAAATAAAACAAAATTAGCTAGCTAGCTAAATTGCCATAAATGTTTAATCCTTTTTGACCTTACCCAAATTCATATAATTGGTTCAGAGTTTGTTTTGATATTTCAGCCTGCGTGCCCGATCGCTTCTGGTGTGGGTGAACAAAATCAACGTGTGTGCGATGGAGCACACACATGTCCGGTTTGGTCAGCATGTAAGCCCCTCAGCCCTAGTTTGAGATCAAGTGTGCGAGTGTACAATTCTGTTCACTCCAGGGCCAGAAACAGCCCATAATTCAATTTGCAATAATTGTACATTCGCTATGAAAAGTCTACCAAAACTTGTTTTTATTAAACAATCAACGTAAGTGTTAAAAAAATACTTTGTAAAAGTAATGTTTATTTTATTTTTGGTTGTATGTTAGCTAGCGCATATAAATTTCCCTGCAATCAACAGTAATACATTGTAATTTTCGATTTACTTGATATCGTCGGATAGTGTTCGATGTCTGCGGATGCGTTGGCTTCTAGCCAAGATATGAAATGTAATCATAATCGACTGTAGCGCATACAAAGCACACACACACACACAACAGCTACCAGTGGTTCCATGATGACTGAAAACACAACTGTGTGAGTGACGAATTTCCAGGCGGTCCATTTAAAATTCATTAATTCTTCCCTCACCCCTTCTGTCATTGGGGTATATACTACCGGTAAAAAGTTTTAGAACACCTACTCATTCAAGGGTTTTCCTTTATTTTTGACTATTTTCTACTTTGTAGAATAATCGTGAATAGACATCAAAACTGTGAAATAACACATATGGAATCCTGTAGTAACCAAAAGTGTTAAATAAAAATATAATTTTAGATTCTTCAAGTAGCAACCCTTTGCCTTGATGACAGCTTGGCACACTTGGCATTATGTGTTGTTTCATAGGTTTGATGTCTTCACTACTTATATAATGTAAAAAAAAATAGTACAAATAAATAAATAAAAACCCTTGAATGAGTAGGTGTGTCCAAACTTTTGACCGGTAGTGTAAATATAAAGTTGACACAGGCAAAGTTCCCGTAGTCATTCATCACTATGGGAAAGGTCCGAGAACAGTAATGATGTGCGACCAAAGGTTGTGGTGCTGCACAAATCAGGAAATGGCTATAAGAAAAAATGTCCACTATCAAGGCAATAATTAAGAAGTTTAAAGCAATTGGAGATGTTAACAATCGGCCTGGAAGAGGACGTGTGTCTATATTGACCCCACCCACACACAGTGAGGAAGATGGTTTGAGTTGCCCAAAAAATCTAAAAGGATCACAGCTGGAGAATTGCAGAAGTTAGTTGGGTCTTGGGGTCAGAAGGTCTCTGACGCTACCTACATAACCACAAGTTGTTTGGGAGGGTTGCCATAAAAATCCTTTGCTGTCAAACAAACCCAAGCCTACAGTTTACCAAACGTTACCGGAACTTTCAATGGGCCCAGTTCTATGGTCAAATGAGACCAAAATAGAGCTTTTTGGAAATATTTCAAAAGTGAGAAAAATATTTGTTTTATGATAAGAATGTTTTGTCTTTCAATTATTTGACTAATTAAAAAAGGTTAGATTTTTTTTGTGAACATTTTGAATGAAAAGACCAAGAGGATAAAAAAAGGTTTTGCTATTATTTACCAAGGGTGCCAATATTAGTGGAGGGCACTATAATGCCTGGAGCTGTGTACCGTAAGTTAAACATGCAGCATTGAACATTTCGCTTGCTTTGATGAACAAGGGAATGCCTCCATTCTTGATGGGAGAAGAACACCGTGATTAGGCTCAGACAGGGATGAAGTTCTAAAAGTCTGCCAATCCCAGCAAACATGCCTCCAGGATCATTCATGTGACCACTTGTGTTGGTGATTAATTAGGCCTTCTGAGACGCTCTCCTCGGGAGAAGCCTAGAGCCCCGGCTGGGTAAGTGGGTTGATGTTTTGCAGACAGGGTAACCTAGACAACTTGTACTGGCTTAGTCTGGGCAGTGTGTCATCCCAAAGGCTCTTTTGTTGGGACAAGAACTCAGAAACCCCTAAAACATGTAGGCAGCCTCTCATGTCCATTGGACACAGTAGAGGAACTCAACTACTGCATGCTCAGTGCTCTCTGACAAAAAAAAATGGTACAGTAATTCAGTGATTATCGCCTCAAAGACAAAAGATTGTGTTACTGAGTTTGACACTATGAACCAAGTCTGTAATGAATCATAAATGAATGCATTCATATATTTCTAAACGCTTATTGCTAGTCATGTTATCCCACTTTTTTTTACCCCTTTTTCTCTCAAATTTCGTGGCATCCAATTGTTTAGTAGCTACCATCTTGTCTCATCGCTACAACTCCCGTACGGGCTCGGGAGAGACGAAGGTTGAAAGTCATGCGTCCTCCGATACACAACCCAACCAAGCCACACTGCTTAACACAGCGTGCATCCAACCCGGAAGCCAGCCACACCAATGTGTCAGAGGAAACACCGTGCACCTAGCAACATTGGTTAGTGCGCACTGTGCCCGGACCGCCAGAGGAGTCGCTGGTGCGCGATGAGACAAGGATTTCCCTTCCGGCCAATCCCGGACGACGCTAGGCAAATTGTGCATCGCCCCACGGACCTCCCGGTTGCAGCCGGTTATGACAGAGCCTGGGCGCGAACCCAGAGTCTCTGGTGGCGCAGCTGGCACACCCTTAACCACTGTGCCACCCGGGAGGCCGTATTATCCCACTTTCTGCTGACACATACAAGTCCCAATCACAGTTCAACAACTCATAGCACTATGGCATCAAAACAAGAGACTTTAAAAAATGTAGAAGGCAGAAGAAATGTATATCTCAAAAACATGACACGAAGCAGATAAACTGATCTTTCAGTAGGAGAAGAAGAGTGAGAGTAGAAGGAAAGGAGGATGCATGTCAATACATGTCTAGCTATGGAATGATGCGTTTTGATAGCATGTCGCACAATTTGCTAGGAACAACATTGAGTTACCAAGCGCATTCATACTGACATGAGTAACAAATGAGGAAAAAGTTGGTGGTTGTATTCAAAAGTAATTAAAAGCATGAATTTAAGCACACAGTGGAAGGACCACAGTTGTACAGGACAAACATAGGTACAAGTAAGCGTTTTCAGAATTTACATTTGAACAAGTATCGACTGATGGTGGCTCAATGTTGTCAAAATAGCAAATCACGCGACCAGTTGTCAAAACGCTACCCCGCCTCATTATAAGAGAACAGAGTTGAGCGTTCCTCAGATAATACTGAGTGGTTCCATTTAAGTAGCCTACAACTGCAACTCCTGTAATAGGAAGAGAAACACCCTGCCGGTCTCTCGCTCCTGTCTTGTTTCTCTGTGGGTGGGAGTGTGTGTCTGTGTATGCGGTGGGTTCTGAAGGGCTCAGGAAGGGGGACCCAGCGGGGTTTTGCTTTAAACTGTGATGGCTCTGGTCCAGACACAGAGAGCAGCAACATAGTCCCAGACCTTATCAGCAGCAACCCAGCCTGGTGAAGTGAGTCAGTCAGTGCGCTCCATTGTGTGTACATCGGGACAAGTCAGTTAGGGCCATGTGCTTACTGTGGCACATCCACAGAAGAGGAAGGCTGAGAGACAACATACAGAGGGAAACAGGACACAAAGTGCCTTTATTCCTGGTTCAGGAAGGCAAACGGCACAATATAGCGAAGGGATTATGGCAACGAGAGGCGAGGGGAAGGTTTACAAAAGGAGGTCCACCGCAGAGGGAGACATAGTTAGATACAGTGAACAGGTCTGTACGCTGCAGCAAATGTGTTCCCTATGCTAACCTCCATGACAGGACACACAGAATCAACCCAGGGCGAACCGTACGGAGGGAGGATTTCTGCTGTATTATGGGAAAACAGGGATTTCAGAACAATAAGAGCTCCGCTCTTGCCTGCCGATCACTGTTCCCCTCAGTTGTTCAGTGAGATGAATGTCTTGTCTGGGGTATAATAGGCAATTAAGACTCAACAGCACTCATCTGTGCTGCTGTACCACGAGGCACCATATCAAACACTATCAGATGATATACATGATGATGGATTAAAGCTGCTCTCGAGCAGAGTGAGGAGGTCAGCAGAGACAGAGAGAAGAAAATACACTGAAGGTTTACATGAACCCTTTACATCCCCTTTCCAACCCAATTAAATAATTATTATATTTTAAAGCCATCATATCAAGCCATCATTTTCAATTACATTTTCCCCACAAAACACTAACAGTGAAATCACTGTGATTAGAGTACTCTGAAGATGATGAAGAGATAATGTGAAGAAATCACATTACAACTCCCGGTGGCCTCACAGGGGGAACATATTTCAACCAGGAACCGTTTGTCTTTGACACCTTCAACGTGAGGCCCTGCACACAATGTAACTCACTGAGGCGAAGTTGTGTTGACGAAAACACTAAATCTTTACCTGTCGAGAAAAAAAGGAAAATGTACACCCTCAGTACACACATTAGGCCCTCATAAATTGCCCTTGTGTGTAACTTTATTACCCAGAAATCCGTCCGGTATGACGCATCACTGAGATTAACTCGCTCGCACTACACTAGAACTTAATAGGAATACGACTTTTAGATTATGATAAATGTTTTTCGCACGTCAGATTTCAACACTAGCCGATGCCATAATTGGAGGATGTCTTCTCTCGAATGACCCATTGGTCATATTTCTGCGATATTCCAACCTCGAGAAATGTGTCATTTAATGGAGGGTTTAGCGCATTTTACCTATTTGTCGGCCTCTTTAGTCCAGGGTGCATTGCATGTTGCCTTTGCCAGAGATATTATAGACAGGAGATAGGAATCCATTGAATGATGGACCTGATAATGCCCCACCCAGCATACTGTCAACCAATTGTGCTTATGTTGTTATGCTGTGTCTCGCAGTTGCTAAGCTAATGGTCACACAATCCCTTCTCAAAGTCAGTGTATATGTCGAGAAACGTGCCCATTGTCCTCCAAGGTCCCTTATGGCACGATACCAAAACTATACAATACTACAGATTACAAATTAATCTCACATCTCTGAAAATATTAATAATGTACTTCTTGTTGCCAAAATTCGTGCCAATGTTGGGTTTATGAGCTAGCACCCAATAGACTCACATTCACTCCTTGAAGGAGAGTGCTCCTTGTCCCAGAATTTCCCAGAATGCACCGTGCTGCTCATTGACATAGCATGGGCAACGTTTCCCATCTTCTCAAAAGTATATCTGCTGTTGCAAATGTTGACCCCACTGAGGCACATCGATCTGCAGGTTGAACATGATGCGATTGGAGACTAAATTGATAGCTGTAAAATTGCCAAAACAAATTACACTAACTAGCTACGTTACATGCTGATAGTCTTTGGTATTATTGTGTGTAGTTTGCTAACTAGCGAGCCAACAGCCAGTCCGTAGAAACAGCATTGCATTGCATTGCATTGCTTTACTCTACACACACAGGAGAGGGACACTAATCTGGACACTTATAAGAAATCCCGCTATGCTCTCAGACAAACCATCAAACAGACAAACCATCAAACAGGCAAAGCGTTAATATAGGACTAAGATTGAATCCCTACTACACCGGCTCTGACACTTGTCGGATGTGGCAGGGCTTGCAAACTATTACGGACTAAAAGGCAAATCCAGCCGCGAGCTGCCCAGTGAAGCGAGCCTACCAGATGAGCTAAATGCCTTTTATGTTGGCTTCAGGGGAAGAAACACTGAAGCATGCATGAGAGCACCAGCTGTTCCAGACGACTGTATGATCACACTCTCCGTAGCTGATGTGAGCAAGACCTTTAAAACAGGTCAACATTCACAAGGCTGCGGGGACAGATGGATTACCAAGACGTGTACTCAGAGGATGTGCGCACCAACTGGCAAGTGACTTCACTGACATTTTTGACCTCTCCTTGACCGAGTCTAATAACTACATGTTTCAAGCAGACCACCATAGTCCATGTGCCCAAGAAAGCGAAGATAACCTGCCTAAATGACTAACACCCTGTAGCACTCACGTCGGTAGCCATGAAGTGATTTGAAAGGCTGGTAATGACTCACATCAACACCATCATCCCGGAAAACCTAGATCCACTCCATTCACATACCGCCCCAACAGATCCACAGATGACACAATTTCAATCGCACTCCTCCACACTGCCCTTTCCCACCTGGACAAAAGGAACACCTACAGCTCAGTGTTCAACACCATAGTGCCCACAATGCTCATCATTAAGCGAAGGACCCTGGGACTAAACACTTCCCTCCGCAACTGGATCCTGGACTTCAGGTGGTAAGGGTAAGTAACAACACAGCTGCCACGCTGATCCTCAACACTGGAGGTGCGTGCTTAGTCCCCTCATGTACTCCCTGCTCACCCACGACTGCATGACCAAGCACAACTCCAGCACCTTTTCCCCCTCAGCAGACTGAAAATGTTTGGCATGGGACCTCAGATCGTCCAAAAGTTGTACAGCTGTACAATCGAGAGCATCCTGACCAACTGCTCGGCATCAGACAGTAAGGCGCTACATCGACTGTTCTCTCTGCTACCACACGGCAGGCGGTACCAGAGCGCAAAGTCTAGGTCCAAAAGGCTGCATAACAGCTTCTACTCCCAAGCCATAAAACTGCTGAATAATTAAAAATGGCCACCCAGACTATTTACATTAACACCCCCCCTCTCCTTTGTTTTTACACGGCTGTTACTCGCTGTTTATTATCTATGCATAGTCACTTTATCCCTACCTACATAGACGTATTCTCTTGACTAACCTGTACCGCCACACATTGACTCGGGACCAGTGCCCCCTGTATAAAGCCTCGTTATTGTATCGTGTTACTTCTCTTTTTTACTTTAGTTTATTTTGTAAATATTTGAACTCTTTCTTGAACTGATTTGTTGGTTAAGGGCTTGTAATTAAGCATTTCACAGTAAGGTCTACACCTGATGTAGTCGGTGCATGTGACAAATAAAATTTGATTTGATTTGTTTGGTTTTGTAGTCAACTTAAGCTACAACAGATTCCCAAAACCATTTTCCATGTTGCTACCAACCTTATTGTAATACCAAAATTAAACATTTGTGTACATATTAAATGTTAAATAACACTCAATTAAAGGAATTCGTGTTTGGTGGATTTTCCATTTAATATGTGTGTTTGGCTGTGCAGGTGAGCTGGAGTGTTGAAAAGACACTAGTGTGCTACTGAAACAAGAGGGGCACCTGGCCCATTGAACAGCATACCATGTGGACAGACAGATGGAATACTCTGGCTTATGCACACTGCCAGGAATTATTACCAAAAACATTTTGGACGAGAACAAAGACATTACCTTCAACATGCTAAATTGATGCTTAAATAAAGAACCAATGGTGCTGCCATTTTAACGTACTGCATAATCATGTATTGACATGGACAACTCTAGTATGTGTGGGATAAGGAGGTGGAGTACTGTTGTTGTTCCCTGTGTGTACAAAGCCACTACTTCTACCGCTCATCTATTCATGCTACAAGGTTACATAACTCCAATCCAGCTATCAACCCCTCCCCTCTTCAACAGTCAAAGCCCTTTACCACTTACATCTTCACAGAACAAGACTTCTCCTGTGAAAATAAATGCACAATTAGCTTACACTCCAACTCCACACGGCTCAGCTCAGTGCCGTGACATACTGTATCACTTCTCTCTCAACGACTGTAGTTTGGTTGGTGCCAGAGCCCGCTAGCTTGAAAGCTCATTTTACAGCGAATAGCCAATTAACGTGCACACAGGTTGGGAGGCTGTGTACTCTGTCATACTGGGCCCCAGTGGAGACTGATGAAGTTCTGACTGGGTCTGTAAAAGGGGCACTCTCTCATTAGAACACATCAGCAGCTGACACATCTTCCTGACATTGTTCTTTCTCTGGGAGTAGGGGAGGAAGAATCAAATCAAAGTTTCACACGTGCCGAATAAAACAGGGGTAGACATTAGTGAAATGCTTACTTACAGGCTCTAACCAACAGTGCAAAAAATGAACTAGGTAAAAAGTCAGTGAAATATAAAAGTAGCGAGGCTACATGCAGCAACGAGGAAATATAAAAGTAGCGAGGCTACATGCAGCAACGAGGAAATATAAAAGTAGCGAGGCTACATGCAGCAACGAGGAAATATAAAAGTAACGAGGCTACAAAAGTAGTGAGGCTACATACAGGCACCGGTTAGTTGGGCTGATTGAGGTAGTATGTATATGTAGATATGGTTGAAGTGACTATGCATATATGATAAACAGAGAGTAGCAGTAGTGTAAATAAAGGGGTTGTGGCGGGTGGTGGGTTACAATGCAGATAGCGAATGTGCGGGGGCACTGGTTGGTCGGGCCAATTGAGGTAGTATGTACAGTGGGGCAAAAAAGTATTTAGTCAGCCACCAATTGTGCAAGTTCTCCCACTTAAAAAGATGAGGCCTGTAATTTTCATCATAGGTACACTATGACAGACAAAATTACAACGGAAAAAAAATCCAGAAAATCACATTGTAGGATTTTTTATTAATTTATTTGCAAATTATGGTGAAAAATAAGATTTCTTGCTCTGAGGCTCCTCTGTCCTTCACTCATTACCTGTATTAATGGCACCTGTTTGAACTTGTTATCAGTATAAAAGACACCTGTCCACAACCTCAAACAGTCACACTCCAACTCCTGTTGCCTCCTATCATGTTGACAGTCAGGAAGAGCTGTCAAAGGTCACCAGAAACAAAAATTGTAGACCTGCACCAGGCTGGGAAGACAATCTGCAATAGGTAAGTAGCTTGGTTTGAAGAAATCAACTGTGGGAGCAATTATTAGGAAATGGAAGACATACAAGACCACTGATAATCTCCCTCGATCTGGGGCTCCACGCAAGATCTCACCCCGTGGTGTAAAAATGATCGCAAAAATCCCAGAACCACACGGGGGGACCTAGTGAATGACCTGCAGAGAGCTGGGACCAAAGTAACAAAGCCTACCATCAGTAACACACTACGGCGCCAGGGACTCAAATCCTGCAGTGCCAGACGTGTCCCCCTGCTTAAACCAGTACATGTCCAGGCCTGTCTGAAGTTTGCTAGAGAGTATTTGAATGATCCAGAAGAAGATTGGGAGAATGTCATATGGTCAGATGAAACCAAAATATAACTTTTTGGTAAAAACTCAACTCGTCGTGTTTGGAGGACAAAGAATGCTGAGTTGCATCCAAACACCACCATACCTACTGTGAAGCATGGGGGTGGAAACATCATGCTTTGGGGCTGTTTTTCTGCAAAGGGACCAGGACGACTGATCCGTGTAAAGGAAAGAATGAATGGGGCCATGTATCGTGAGATTTTGAGTGAAAACCTCCTTCCATCAGCAAGGGCATTGAAGATGAAACATGGCTGGGTCTTTCAGCATGACAATGATCCCAAACACACCACCCGGGCAACAAAGGAGTGGCTT
The DNA here is from genome assembly GCF_021184085.1 of Oncorhynchus gorbuscha. Classification (NCBI taxonomy): domain Eukaryota; kingdom Metazoa; phylum Chordata; class Actinopteri; order Salmoniformes; family Salmonidae; genus Oncorhynchus; species Oncorhynchus gorbuscha. The sequence continues at coordinate 18,153,029 of NC_060176.1, forward strand.
CGTAAGAAGCTTTTCAAGGTCCTGGAGTGGCCTAGCCAGTCTCCAGATCTCAACCCCATAGAAAATCTTTGGAGGGAGTTGAAAGTCAGTGTTGCCCAGCAACAGCCCCAAAACATCACTGCTCTAGAGGAGATCTGCATGGAGGAATGGGCCAAAATACCAGCAACAGTGTGTGAAAACCTTGTCAAATGTTTTCTGTAAGTGTTCACCTCTGTCATTGCCAACAAAGGGTATATAACAAAGTATTGAGATAAACTTTTGTTATTGACCAACTACTTATTTTCCACCATAATTTGCAAATAAATTCATTTTAAAAAATCCTACAATGTGATTTTCTGGAATTTCTTTCCTCATTTTGTCTGTCATAGTTGAAGTGTACCAATGATGAAAATTACAGGCCTCTCATCATTTTAAGTGGGAGAACTTGCACAATTGGTGGCTGACTAAATACTTTCTGCCCCACTGTACATGAATGTACAGTTAAAGTGACTATGCATATATGAAAAATAGAGTAGCAGCAGCGTAAAAGAGGGGTTGGGGGCACACAATGCAAATAGTCCGGGTAGCTATTTGATTACCTGTTCAGGAGTCTTATGGCTTGGGGGTAAAAACTGTTGCGAAGCCTTTCTGTCCTAGACTTTGGCACTCCGGTACCGCTTGCCATGCGGTAGTAGAGAGAACAGTCTATGACTGGGGTGGCTGGGGTTTTTGACAATTTTTAGGCCCTTCCTCTGATACCGTCTGGTGTAGTGGTCCTGGGAGGCAGGCAAGCCTAGCCCCAGTGATGTACTAGGCCGTACGCACTACCCTCTGTAGTGCCATGCGGTCGGAGGCCGAGCAATTGCTGTACCAGGCAGTGATGCAACCATGCTTTCATGGTTGCAGGTTTAGAAACTTTTGAGGAACTCAGGATCCATGATAAATCTTTTTTGTTTCCTGAGGGGGAATAGGTTTTGTCGTGCCCTGTTCACGACTGTCTTGCTGTGTTTGGACCATTCTTGTTTGTTGGTGATGTGGACACCAAGGAACTTGAAGCTCTCAACCTGCTCCCCTACAGCCCCATTGATTAGAATGCAGGCGTGCTCAGTCCTCCTTTTCCTGTACATTGACGGATAGGTTGTTATTCTGGCACCACCTGCCCAGGTCTCTGACCTCCTCCCTATAGGCTGTCTCATCGTTGTCGGTAATCAGGCCTACCATTGTTGTGTCGTTTGCAAACTTGATGGTGGAGTCTTGCCTGGCCATGCAGTTGTGGGTGAACAGGGAATACAGGAGGGGACTGAGCACTCACCCCTGGGGGGTTCCAGTGTTGAAGATCAGCGTGGCGATGTGTTGCTACCTACCTGCAGTGTGGAGTGCAATAGAGACTGCATCAAATGTGTATCTGTTTGGGCGGTATGCAAATTGGAGTGGGTCTAGGGTTTCTGGGATAATGGTGTTTATGTGAGCCATTACCAGCCTTTCAAAGCACTTCATTGCTAGGGACGTGAGTGCTACGGGTCTGTACTCTTTTAGGCAGATTGCCTTTGTGTTCTTGGGCACAGGGACTATGGTCGTCTGCTTGAAACATGTTGGCATTACAGACTCAAATCAGGGACATCAGACCATGCCCAGAGCACACGTCCTGGTAATCCGTCTGGCCCTGCAGCCTTGTGTATGTTGACCTGTTTAAAAGGTCTTACACTCACAGGGACTATGGCTAAACATGATTACAGACTCAAATCAGTGTGATCACACCTGTTTAAAAGGTCTTACTCACGTCTGGAACACACAGCGGATGCTCTCATGCATGGATCAGTGTTGCTTACCTCGAAGCGAGCATAGAAGTGATTTAGCTCATCTGGTAGGCATGTGTCACTGGGTAGCTCGCGGCTGTGCTTCCCTTTGTAGTCTGTAATAGTTTGCAGGCCCTGTCTCATAAGACAAGCGTCGGAGCAGGTGTAGTACGATTCAATCTTGGCCCTGTATTGACGCTTTGCCTGTTTGATGGTTCGTCGCAGGGCATAACAGGATTTCTTATAAACTTCCACACCTTAAAAGCGGCAGCTCTACCCTCAGTGCGAATGTTGCCATGGCTTATGGTTGGGGTATGTACATACAGACACTGTGGGGAGGACGTCCTCGATGCACTTATTGATAAAGCCAGTGACTGATGTGGTGTGTTCTCCTCAATGCCATTGGAATAATTCCGGAACATGTTCCAGTCTGATGGCAAAACAGTCCTGTAGTTTATCATCGGCTTCATCTGACCACTTTTTCATAGACCGAGTCACAGATGCTTTTTAAATTTTTGATTTTAAGCAGGAATCAGAAGGATATAATTGTGGTCAGATTTGCCAAATGGAGGGTGAGGGAGAGCTTTGTACGCCTCTCCGTGTAAGGAGTACAGGTGATCTAGAATGTTTTTCCCTCTGGTTGGACATTTAACAGGTTGATGGAAATTAGGTAGAATTGATTTAAGTTTCCCTGCATTTAAGTCTCCGGCCACTAGGGGCGCCGCCTCTGGGTGAGTGGTTTCCTGTTTGCTTATTTCCTTCATTTTCTGACTGAGTGAGGTCTTAGTGCCAGCATCTGTCTGTGGTGGTAAATAAACAGCCACGAAAAGTATAGCTGAAAACTCTAGTAAGTAGTGTGATCTGCAATTAATCACAAAATACTCTACCTCAAGCGAGCAAAATCCCCCCCCATCTTACCTGAGTGTGATGTTCCATCTTGCCATCCCGCTAGCTGAATATCCATATCATTTACCCACAATTCCATGAAAACATGGGATATTACAGTTTTTGATGTCCCGTTGGTAGGATATTCGTGATCGTACCTAGTCTAATTTATTGTCCAGTGATGCACGTTGGCGAGTAATATTGACGGCAACGGCATCTTTCCCACTCGCCTTCTGTGGATCCTTATGAGGCATCCCGCTCTGTGTCCCCTGTACCTGTGTCTCTTCATCTTGCAAATAACTGGGATGTTGGATGTTGGCCTTGTCGGGTGTTCGGAGAATGTCCTATGCGTCCTGCTTGTTGAATAAAAAAAATCTGTCTAATCCGAGGTGAGTGATCGCTGTCCTGATATCCAGAAGCTCTTTTTTTTGCCATAAGATACGATTTCAGAAACACATAAGTTTAAAAAGCGGAACCCCCCCCCCCCACCCCCACATAATAGCACAATTGGTTGGGCGCCAGTAAAACTGCTGCTATTTCTTTCGGTGTGGTGGAGAGTAGGCCTACTCTCTGGGTTTATTCCTTGGGGCGGCAGGGTAGCCTAGTGGTTAGAGCGTTGAACTAGTAACCGGAAGGTTGCGAGTTCAAACCCCCGAGCTGACAAGGTACAAATCTGTCGTTCTGCCCCTGAACAGGCAGTTAACCCACTGTTCCTAGGTCGTCATTGAAAATAAGAATTTGTTCTTTGACTTGCCTGGTTAAATAAAGGTAAAATAAAAATATATATTTAAAATTACTGAGGGGGGAAATACACACTGGCAGAGTTTGGATGTAGGGTTGTCTCTGCTCCCCACAAACTATTGTTTACCTTGCTCCTTCTTACTTTCTGCTCATTAAAGTAATACAATCACAAGGCCCTTCAGGAAGGCACTCACATTTCCATCCCTGACATCCCTTAGGAAACCAATGGGTGGTTCACGGATGATAGATATGACCTATTCTAACAATTCCAGGCTACAAAATGAAAAATAATGTAAAAATAAACAAGAGAACATCAGAAGGGGATATTTCTCTCCCCAAAGCACAGTACATGTTAAAAAAAAACAGCACAAAAACATTGGTTTTGTTTCTTATGTTTGTGTACATTTTTCAATGAAGTAGACAGCAGTCTTTGAGAGACTAGATGTTAGATGTGTCACTCTATTAAACCAGTCAGTGGAGTTGCGTCTCCTGTTGCCTCCTATCATGTTGTTCTGACTCCCACTACACTTGGCGCCTGTGGATTAGTGCTCACTCTCTGAAGAGGGGAGATTTTTAAAAGAGATTCTGTTTTTGCTTTGTGAGTCTCATATGCACAGCGCTCTGAGCATGATTTCTCATGAAGGGTTTCTATTTTCAGTGTAGGGTATGGCCTCTGCTCAGAAAAACTCACCACCGCAGGAAACAAATCAAAACATTTCACAGCAACACATTAGAGGCTGAACAACAGTGGTTGCCAAAGGCATGCAAAGACAGTCAGGAATCAATATGAAAATACTGTGAGTGTGTGGGCGTTGTTAAAAATCTGTTGCACTGGTGCTATTTATATCTCCTTGAGTCATTCATTTGATTAAATGTCACATGGTCACAGATGGAGAGCACCGAGCATGCTTTATTGAGTGCAAATTAGCATGGAGGTGTGGTTACACTTTAAACTCTCATTTCCTTAGGCTACGCCAAAAACTGCAAACCTACAAACCTAGAGGGGTATCAAGAAACACTGCTAACTTTATGGGACAGGCATATCCCCCAAAAGTCTAATTTCTTATGTAAATTATCCTGTGTCTCATTTGCTCAGATCTATACTAGCCTATTGGGAATCATCTAACGGATTTAATGTCCTCAGTTGCCAGAAAGTCTGACTCACAGCGCATCACTCAGCTAACAAGTTTGGCAGGGCTAGAGCAAATACACCAATGACATAAAATAAGCTCTAGGGACGCACTGAATATTCCTCAATGAAAGACCTATAAAAAGTCAACATGGCTCACATTTACTTTGTATCAAATTAAGTTCTAGTATGTGCACCTTAATGTTTGACTACATTGATTTCCAGTAAGCTATTACTTGCCTTGATTGCTCACCACCTAAACCTCATTGAAAATGTTTCTCCTCTGCCACAAATTACGTATTGTAATGGAAATCAAAACACTTTTTCAAAATTGAGAACATAACTTTTAATCAAAGTTTCAATAATAGCCAATTCATCAAAGAAATATAATGCTGGGAGGATAAGAGGATAAAGACACCCAATAACAAAGCATACTTGAATGTTTTTCATTTTAATGCACGAGAGAGCAAGCGAGAGCGAGAGATGCGCCTCCCAAAAGCTTTTGAATATTTTCCAATATGGTAATAAGACTCTGAAGCTGGAAAGAGGCAGAAAATGACTTTCATGCCCATAACATTTCGCCTTCCCTTAACTTTTAGATTGGATCACAAGATTCAGGAAATAAATACTTGGCTGAGCCAAATTAAATGACATCAAGGCGGCTAAAGCTGCCAAGATCTGTCTGATGATAATAGAGAATTGTGGTCAAAATCTATTATAAGTACAGAATTATGGTGCTTGATCCATTACAGAACATGAATTTCCACTAACGTGGATCAAAGCCCTGCAGGTTAATACGTTAGGTATTTATATCACAGAGATAATAAATATTTTGTGGTCAAGGTATTGGAGTGGCCATCACAAAGCCCTGACCTCCATCCTATAGAGAACTTGTGGGCAGAACAGAAAAAGTGTTCTAGCAAGGAGGCCTACAAACCTGACTGTTACACAGCTCCTTCACGAGCTGGTGTAACAGTCAGGTTTGTAGGCCTCCTTGCTAGAACACACTTTCTGTTCTGCCCACAAGTTCTCCATAGGATGGAGGTCAGGGCTTTGTGATGGCCACTCCAATACCTTGACTTTTGTTGTCGTTAAGCCATTTTGCCACAACTTTGGAAGTATGCTTGGCATCATTGTCCATTTGGAAGACCAATGTGACCAAGCTTTCACTTCCTGACTGATGTCTTGAGATGTTGCTTCAATACATCCACATCATTTCCCTACCTCATGATGCCATCTATTTTGTGAAGTGCACCAGTCCCTCCTGCAGCAAAGCACCCCCACAGCATGATGCTGCCACCCCCGTGCTTCACGGTTGGGATGGTGTTCTTCAGCTTGCAAGCCTCCCCTTTTTCCTCCAAACATAAATGGTCATTATGGCCAAACAGTTATATTATTGTTCCATCAGACCAGAGGACATTTCTCCAATAAGTACGATCTTTGTCCCAATGTGCAGTTGCAAACCGTAGTCTGGCTATTTTATGGCGGTTTTGGAGCAGTGGCTTCTTTCTTGCTGAGCGGCCTTTCAGGTTATGTCGATATAAGACTTGTTTTACTGTGGATATAGATACTTTTGTACCAGATTCCTCCAGAATCTTCACAAGGTCCTTTGCTGTCGTTCTGGGATTGATTTGCACTTTTTGCACCCAAGTACGTTCATCTCTAGGAGACAGAACGAGTCTCCTTCCTGAGCGGTATGACGGCTGCATGGCGTTTATACTTGCGTACTATTGTTTGTACAGATGAACATGGTACCTTCAGGCATTTGGAAATTGCTCCCAAGGATGAATCAGACATGTGGAGGTCTACGAGGCTGATTTCTTTTGATTTTCCCATGATGTCAAGTAAAGAGGCAGAGTTTGAAGGTAGGCCTTGAAATACATCCACATGTACACTCATGATGTCAATTAGCCTATCAGAAGACTAAAGCCATGACGTCATTTTCTGGAATTTTCCAAGGTGTTTAAAGGCATAGTCAACTTAGTGTATGTAAACTTCTGACCCACTGGAATTGTGATACAGTGTATTATAAGTGAAATCATTTGTCTGTAAACAATTGTTGGAAAAATTACTTGTGTCATGCAAAGTAGATGTCCTAAACGACTTGCCAAAACTATAGTTTGTTTAAAAAAAAATTGTAGAGTGATTGAAAAATTAGTTAATGACTCCAACCTAAGTGTATGTAAACTTCCAACTTCAACTGTATGTGCCATGAGAACATATGAAAGCTGGTGGTTCCATTTAACATGGGTCTTCAATATTCCCAGTTAAGAAGTTTTAGGTTGTAGTTATAGGACTATTTTTCTATACCATTTGTATTTCATATACCTTTGACTAATGGATGTTCTTATAGGCACTTTAGTATTGCCAGCCTAATCTCGGGAGTCGATAAGCTTGAAGTCATAAACAGCGCTGTGTTTCAAGCATTGCGAAAAGCTGCAGGCAAAAGCAGAAGTGCTGTTTGAATGAATGCTTACGAGCCTGCTGCCTACCACCGCTCAGTCAGACTAAGTCTATGATTTGATAGAGCAATTATAACATAATGAACAAACAGAAATACAAGCCTTTAGGTCATTAACATAGTAAAATCCAGAAACTATCATTAAAAAAAACATATAGTTTATTCTTTCAGTGAAATACGGAACTTCAGTATTTTATTGAATGAGTGGCATCCATAAGTCTAAATATTGCTGTTCCATTGCACAACCTAGTTAATATTGCCTGCTAACATTAATTTATTTTAACTAAATATGCAGGTTTAAAAATATATACTTGTGTATTGATTTTAAGAAAGGCATTGATGTTTATGGTTAGGTACACATTGGTGCAACGACAGTGCTTTTTTCATGAATGCGCTTGTTAAATCATCACCCGTTTGGCGAAGTAGGCTGTGATTCGATGAGAAATGAACAGGCACCACAATGATCATTTGCAACGCTGGACAAGCTAGTTAAACTAGTAATATCAACCATGTGTAGTTAACATAATCACTAGTTAAGATTTTTTTATTTTTTATAAAGCTACGTTTAATGCTAGCTAGTCTCCTTGCTGCACTCAGCCTGCCATGCAGTCTCCTTGCTGCACTCAGCCTGCCATGCAGTCTCCTTGCTGCACTCAGCCTGCCATGCAGTCTCCTTGCTGCACTCAGCCTGCCATGCAGTCTCCTTGCTGCACTCAGCCTGCCATGCAGTCTCCTTGCTGCACTCAGCCTGCCATGCAGTCTCCTTGCTGCACTCAGCCTGCCATGCAGTCTCCTTGCTGCACTCAGCCTGCCATGCAGTCTCCTTGCTGCACTCAGCCTGCCATGCAGTCTCCTTGCTGCACTCAGCCTGCCATGCAGTCTCCTTGCTGCACTCAGCCTGCCATGCAGTCTCCTTGCTGCACTCAGCCTGCCATGCAGTCTCCTTGCTGCACTCAGCCTGCCATGCAGTCTCCTTGCTGCACTCAGCCTGCCATGCAGTCTCCTTGCTGCACTCAGCCTGCCATGCAGTCTCCTTGCTGCACTCAGCCTGCCATGCAGTCTCCTTGCTGCACTCAGCCTGCCATGCAGTCTCCTTGCTGCACTCAGCCTGCCATGCAGTCTCCTTGCTGCACTCAGCCTGCCATGCAGTCTCCTTGCTGCACTCAGCCTGCCATGCAGTCTCCTTGCTGCACTCAGCCTGCCATGCAGTCTCCTTGCTGCACTCAGCCTGCCATGCAGTCTCCTTGCTGCACTCAGCCTGCCATGCAGTCTCCTTGCTGCACTCAGCCTGCCATGCAGTCTCCTTGCTGCACTCAGCCTGCCATGCAGTCTCCTTGCTGCACTCAGCCTGCCATGCAGTCTCCTTGCTGCACTCAGCCTGCCATGCAGTCTCCTTGTTGAGTGCAATGTAATCGGTGTCCAACAATGCTGATTACCAATTGTTATGAAAACTTGAAATTGGCCCTAATTAAAATTGGCCATTCCGACCGCTAATCTAAACCATATCTAAATCTTAATTATTGTAATCAAGCAAATGAGACAACATAATATTTTATAAAGAAAACTTTGAACAGAAAGAACAAAAAACACAAATCTAGAACTCAAGTCATGCTCCACCATGACCTATTCCTTTACCTGTACCAATCCATGAAGACACCAGTAGGTAAAGTGTAAAGGAACTTGAGACAACTGAAGGTTTCGATCTGCTGTGTTAAAATATTTCATTTACAGACTGCAGTCTTTAAAACAGCCATTCTACAGATGTCACACCAACCACTTGTGATGTGCTCCTTAGCTGGAGTCGTTTCTCACTGCAACTAAAAACAGACTTCACTGGCCTATATACAAGAACACTAGGTCCACATGGATTTGGATTGCAGGCCCAATCACTGGGATCTCTCATCATCATAACATCAGTTATTCCAGCTGGTGTTGGTTTTCAATTAATTATTCAAGTTGGGAGAGCTCAGATTTTTACTGTGGGAATGTTGATGAGAATCTGGTACAGGTCAGTCCAGACTGAGCCTTTTGCAATTACTTCAAATCAGACAAACTGCTGCTCTGTTGGTGCTTGACTTTTGGCAAGGAACATAAGTTCCTAGATGGCAGAGGCTAGGATCACACGTACACCACCCTGCTTCATCAAAGCACAGAGTTGAAGTACAGTAAGCGTGTGATTTGTCTGCCATTATATTCTGCTAACCCAGCTCTACTGAACCAGCCTCCTCTGTTCTGCTGCCGGTGTGAACAGGTTTGCTGCATGAAGGAGAGATGGGATGGGTGGAATGATAGCCTGAGGTAGTAGTGTTGTTGTTGTTGTTGTAGTAATAGCAGAGCCTCCTTAAATGAACCAGCAGGCTGAATGTGTCACAAGCCATTGAAGGTGGAAAACAAGCCCCAGAGCCTAAGTCACCCATAAGGGTGCATGCAGTCTGAAAATAAACAGCTTTCTCTTGAGTCCTGTCTCCACCACCTCCCACTCTCTCAGAGGGAGTAATATGGGCACAAGGAGAGCAGAATTTAAATGATTACCCCTCTCCAACTGAACCTGCCCACTCCCCTGTACCACAGAGCCACTAACTTCTTGGCTAAGTTATTATTATTTTTTTTACATCTGACACAGCGGTTGCATTAAGGAGAAGTATATTTCTAATTCCATGTATAATAACACTTGTATTTTCATCAACATTTATAATGAGTATTTCTGTAAATAGATGTGACTCTGCACAATCACCACATGTTTTAGAACAACTGAATGTATTGCGCCAATGTAAAATGAGATTTTTTTATATAAATATGCATTTTATCGAACAAAACATACATGTATTGTGTAACATGAAGTCCTATGAGTGTCATCTGATGAAGATCAAAGGTTAGTGATTAATTTGATCTCCATGTGTGCTTTTTATGACTCCTCTCTTTGGCTGGAAAAATGGCTGTGTTTTTCTGTGAGTTGGTGGTGACCTAACATAATAGTTTGTGGTGCTTTCGCTGTAAAGCATTTTTGAAATTAGACACTGTGGCTGGATTAATGAGAATTTTATCTTTAAAAATCGTGTAAAATACTTGTGTTTGAGGAATTTTAACAGATTTATGTTGTTTCGAATTTGGCGCCCTGCACTTTCACTGGCTGTTAGCGAGGTGGGACGCTACCGTCCCACATATTCCAAAGAGATTAATGAACTTTCTGGTGACTATGGAAACCCTGTGACAGGACCAATGGACACAGCACATCCACTTCCCCCAAATGAAAAGGCCTGTCCTTCTCAATGAGGCCCAGATCCCCTCTTCCAGAAGCTATTAGCTCTCTAACCAGAAGGAGCAGGACTGGAGGAGACCAGGGAAGACTGGAGCAGAAAGGAAGTGGCTGAAGCAGGAAGAAGGAGGGAGGAGGCTGGGGGTGAATGGATGAGACCGTCCTTTAAACAGGGCCTGACTGACTGGGGGGGCTCTGTGCTGCTGAGTGTGCTCAGTCTGTGTGCTGCAGAGACAGACATCCAGCAGGGAGCTTTAGGCTCCTCTCAGAGAGAGAAGTGCTTGGCTGAACCTGCATTGTATGTACCAGACAAACAACGTTACGCTTTGTTTGCCTGAGGTGGAAGGCTACTCAATGAGGCTACAAAGATGTGCATTCAGATGTCTTATATTTTTTTCATGGATGTTTTTCCTCTCTAAATATTTATGGAAAGGTGAAAGCGTTCTCATTTGTGATAATTACCATTTCACCAACCTTGCTACAGCAGACAACTTTCATTTCTCTCAAAGCTGGAGGGTTTGACCTATCTCCTTAGCAAAGTTTCTCTCAGACACATCAAACAACACATTCTTTAAAGTGAATCACAACAGGGAACTGCAGCTGCATGGACCACCAGTTAATGCCGCATTCATGTGCTAGTCGGAAGTAGGGAAATGTTCTACTTGCTAACTGGTTGGACACGGAACATGTATAACCACAACCTGTTAGCTGTAAATGTACGAGTTTCCTAGTTACGACTAGCACATGAACACGACATTAGATTATGGGAGTTCTGAAGAGTTTGAGCAGTTATGAAAACAAACTTATATTCATACACAGCCTACTACATCTCAAGAAAGCAATAGATAACCATAGAAGAAAAGACATTTCAATTGTTGACATCACCTACGGTTTACATTTTAATTCATTGAAGAAACTTCCGATAGTATGTAGTCCCTGGAAGTCTTTGCATTGGAGAATAAAGCATTCTACATCATGCACGTCTATGCTGTTTCTGTCTCCTGGCATAGAAAACACTAGAGCCATCATTCTTCAAACTATTTACAGAAGGAAATGTTACCTTCAAAATCATTAAAATGGAGTAAAACTCCCATGTGAGGTGAACTTGATGAATTGAAATTGACTATGGGGATGTGAAATTGGCAGTAACACTGATACTCAGATGCAATAAGATTAAGTTTAAACTGTAGCTCTAATTCAAAGAAAATTGCAGTCTCCTGGCATATGCAGCACAGTGAGAGGGAAGAAATGCTTAGATGTTCAATTCTGTAATCAGAGTAAATCACATACATGCTAAACTTACTGTTGGAGGGGTTTACGACAATAAACCCAGCTATCATTTTACAACATGTTCTATCACGACTGGGGTTGCAAATTCTGAACCAAACAATTTCCCTAACTTAAAATTCTAAAAAGTGCTATGAGAGATTTAATTGACTCGAAACTGTCTCCAGTGAGGGGGGGAAATTTTAAACAGTCCACTCCTTATCACCACCCTGCAGATGCCCCACTAAAGCACACGAGAGGGAAGGTTTTCGCTGTGCTGCTTCGCTAACCCCTTAGGTCAGACAGAGTGGTTGGCTGCTGACGGCTGCCATTGCCCTCTGTGCCAGACTGACAAAGCACTGCCTGGTGGCTATATTCCTCCTATCACGTTTTGTCAGAATATCTGTTTTCCAAAGCTTCAAACTAGGTTTTTATGAAAGGCAGCTCAGAAGTCTCCATTTAGAGCCTTCAGAAGTAATACACAATGCCCTGTAGCCTTTCAAATCAAGACCATTCTCTTTTCTGTTCTTCTCAAGCTGCTGGTGGCTCGACAATATTCACCAACCATAGCATGAAGACATTCAACGCTGTGACCGGAGAATGAATATCTGGTTACGAAATAGGCATTATTTGCATTGTGCTCTGTGCAGCATGCCTGCTGTAGAGTTATTACTAGAGATAGCGGGAAAAAAAGTATACAGTTAAGGTTTAAAGCAAATCAGGATATTATATAATATCAGTTTGAATATATCGCAATATTATTTTTGCACTAGTTGGCTGTACCTGCACCAGCTTGTTCTCCATCTCATTTTTAAAGTAGGGAGCTAATTTGTTTTTAGCACTTTCATTTCCATGGCTCACTCTTGTCCTTCTGTAGCAGATGTAATAAAATAACAATTTGTCAGTTACAGAGCAGTACAGTACTATCCTTTCTACAAATTCTCAGAGTTGATAAACCTGTAATAAGAGAATACAATACACTGTTGTGGAACTAACTTTAGAATGTAATACCTGCATCAGGTTTGTTGTTAACAGTCCTCTAACCTTCTCCACACAGTGTTATTTGTCTTCACATAGATATTTATCTGAATTAATTGCAGTTTAGGGAATTTATTAAATACCTGATAGAGAGCGGGAGTAGCTAATGAGGCAGAACCTGACCCTGAGACATGAGGTCTGAGGGGTCATGTGTGCGCAAAGTACTAGCAGATGCACATCATACATTTCAGGCTATCCTCTTTGATGAATGCACCACTACCATTTAAAGGAGCCTTTTGTGGGTCCAACAGAATCAAGACTGCAGCGAGCCAACACTACCGCTGTTGGAATGCTCAGCCTGAGTTCATTAGAGTTCCGCACACAATTCAGTGGAGGCGGTCAGATGCAAACACAAACAGCATTTTAAGCATCTTTGGGGAGAATGTGTAATGACTCGTTCCTTCCAGTATCACCACCGTAAAACATATTGGATCTATTTTTACACTTTGCATTCTAAAGGCAGCAGTGAATATTTGATGGCTTGCACTTGTGCAGTGAGGAGGCGGAACAGAGAGGCAGAGGAGAGAGGCTGGCAGAGCTGAGCAGAGCACTCCAGGCATAAACTCCTCTTCTGACCAAAGTTTCTGGCTCCACTTCAACCTCTGACTGGCGTAGGCTACTTTTCTATAGAGGCTGATGGCCTTGATGAACATAGGAGAGATTCTAAATCAATAAAAAGAATAGCAGCTCAAAAAGAATGCCAGCAGAAGCAGGTTTCATAAGGATGTAGAATATAGAAACCACACATGCTAAAGATATCAGTAATGAGGTTTACAGATCCATACCTCTCAAATGTGCAAAACCTCAAATGCTGATTGAGAAACACATGTGTGATGCCTGTGTGCCAGACGCATTTGTTGGAACAAGTAAAATGTCAGACTATTTCAGGAGTAGAGACGACATGTTTCAGAACACCACTCATCTCGCTGGGCATTCCTTGAGGTATGGCCTGCAGTGACATAGTGACACCTCTAGAGAGGTGGATAGGACTTAACCAGTGTTGACAAGTTGAAGAGACCTTTTCAGACAAGATTTAAAACAGAAAACAACATTTGATACTCCTGAATATTGTGTATGATAAATACCCCCACATGGTTTCTGCCTGATGTACCTGCTGTAGTCAATGTGGAAGATGTCCCCTGTGACACTGATGCAATTCAGGTGCAAGCTCTGAGCTTCAAAGGGCCTAATAACTTCACCGAGCATCACGTCCTACAGTAACAGAGTAGTCTCTGTACTGGTTCCCTGTGAAAACAGATGTATAAAGGGTTCTCCTCCTCCAGCCCTGTGGTCTGTGCTCTTCAACATGAGGCATCTGACACCAACACCCCAAGTGTAAGAGTTTACTGAAACAGCAGAGGAACAGGCTGCTATCTGTCCTCACATCTGACGTACGCAAATGCCAATGTCACAGGGGCTTTCAATTTCAACTGGAGAGAAGAGGAAGAGGGAGTTGAACCTGAAGGCTAAATAGATTATCATTCTCTTAAAATAAGAATTTAAGGCTACTGTCTTTCATGCTAATGTCACAACTTTAAAGTTAAAATAATTAGGGCTTATCTTTGATGTAAGGTGAATGAAGTAATCAAAACAGGATGGGATAATGAGAGTGGTTGATATTCTTTGAAGCAATTTTATCTAGATTCAAAAGGTTACAAGACGCATGGTAATGCCAGAGGCGAAACATACCAACACAGGTGGCAAAGTTAACACAGTGGGAAAGTTTACACATCATTGAGTCTTCTTTCTGAGCAGAGCAGATTAGGAGCTTGCCTTGAAGCCTACCTGAACCGTTCTTGGGAAACTGCTTTAAAAATCTTTAAAAAACACAAATATTAAACCTAATCCAATGTTTTGTTTCAAGACAACAGTCTCTTGAGTGAGCTACGCTGAATTTGAGTGTGTTAGCTTCTACAGCTCTGTTCTTCCTTACGAGATGAGTCAGTCTATGAGACAGAGATGACTAAACCGCTGCCCTCCGCCCACTGGCCAGAATGGAGAGGTTTGATAGTGCAGGCATGGATGATTTCCCCCTCATAATAACACCTGTTCAAAGTTAGTATTTTGAGTCATCTGTGGTTTACAACAAAAAAACAATAACAGCAGGTGCCCTCAATGGGCTTCAACCGAACCGTGCACGTTGCTCTGGCTTCAAAACGAATCATTAGGATCAGTCACTTAGAAATGGCCTTGTTTTTGAAAGAAAAGCACATTTTTGTCCATTAAAATAACATCAAATTAATCCGAAATACAGTGTAGATGTAAATGACTATTGTAGTAAAATGGCGTCGGAAGAAATGGTAGCAGTTTTACGGGCGCCCAATCAATTGTGCTATTATGTTTTGTTTTCATGTTATTTGTAACTTATTTTGTACATAATGTTTCTGCAACCGTATCTTACGGCAAAAAAAGAGCTTCTGGATTTCAGGACAGCGATCACTCACCTCGGATTAGACAAAGAGTTTTTCTTCAACAAGCAAGAGGCACAGGACAGGGCCAACATCCAACAGGTACAGGGGACACAGAGTGGGATGCCTCGAGTGGACCCGCAGAAGGTGAGTAGGAAAGTTGCCGTTGCCATCAATATTACTCGCCAACATGCAATCATTGTACAATAAATTAGATGAGGTACGATTACGAATATCCTACCAACGGGACATGTTTCACAGAATCGTGGCTGAATTACGACATGGATATTCAGCTAGTGGAATATACGCTGCACCGGCAAGATAGAACAGCACACTCGAGGTGGGGCAGTCCGTGCATATTTGTAAATAACAGCTGGTGCACGAAATCTGAGGAAGTTTCTAGATTTTGCTCGCCTGAAATATATTGATATAAGTTGCAGCCCACACTACTTGCCTAGAGAGTTCAGCTATACTTTTAGTGGCTGTTTATTTACCACCACAGACAGATGCTGGCACCAAGACCTCACTCAGTCAGAAAATGAAGGAAATAAGCAAACAGGAAACCACTCACCCAGATGCGGCGCTCCTAGTGGCCCGAGACTTTAATGCAGGGAAACTTAAATCAGTTCAGGGCTTGCAAACTATAAACGGAAGCACAATCGCGAGCTACCCAGTGACACGAGCCTACCAGACGAGCGAAATCACTTCTATGCTCGCTTCGAGGCAAGCAACAGACATGCATGAGAGTATCAGCTGTTCCGGACGACTGTGATCACGCTCTCAGTAGCAGACGTGAGTAAGACCTTTAAAAACAGGGCAAAATACACAAGGCTGCGGGGCCACACGGATTACCAGGACGTGTGCCCCGGGCATGTACTGACCAACTGGCAGGCGTCTTCAATGACATTTTCAACAGATCCCTGATTGAGTCTGTAATACCAACATGTTTCAAGCAGACCACCATAGTCACTGTGCCAAAGAACACAAAGGCAACCTGCCTAAATGACTACAGACCGATAGCACTCACGTTTGTAGCAATGAAGTGCTTTGAAAGGCTGGCTCATAAACACCATTATCCCAGAAACCCTAGACCCACTCCAAATTGCATAACGCCTAAACAGATCCACAGATGATGCAATCTATTGCACTCCACACTGCCCTTTCCCAAGTGAAGAAAATTAACATATATGTGAGAATAACCATTCATTGTACGCTGAGCTGTAGTCAACACCATATTGCCCTCAAAGTTCATCATGAAGCTAAGGATCCTGGGACTAAACACCTTCCTCTGCAACAGGATCCTGGACTTCCTGACGGGTCACCCCCAGGTGGTGAGGTTAGGTAGAAACACATCTGCCACGCTGATCCTCAACACTGGAGCCGCTTAGGGGTGCGTGCTCAGTCCACTCCTGTACTCTCTGTTCACCCACGACTCCAACACCATCAATAAGTTTGCAGATGACACAACAGTGATAGGCTGTCTTGTTGTCATTGATCAGCCTATAGGGAGGCCAGAGTCCTGACCGGGTGGTGCCAGAATAACAACCTATCCCTCAACGTAACAAAGACTAAGGAGATGATTGTGGACTACAGGAAAAGGAGGATCGAGCACACCCTCATTCTCATCGACGGGGCTGTAGTGGAGCCGGTTGAGAGCGTCAAGATCTTTGGTGTTCACATCACCAAACAAACTTGAATGGTCCAAACACAACAAGACAGTCGTGAAGAGGGCACGACCAAGCCTATTCCCCCTCAGAAAACTAAAAGGATTTGTCATGGGTCCTCAAATCCTCAAACGGTTCTACAGCTGCAACATCTAGAGCATCCTGACTGGTTGCATCACTGCTTGGTACGGCAATTGATTGGCCTCCGACCGCAAGGCACTACATAGGGTAGTACGTACGGCCCAGTACATCACTGGGGCTAAGCTGCCTGCCATCCAGGACCTCTAAACCAGGCGGTGTCAGAGGAAAGCCCTAAAAATGGTCAAAGACCCCAGCCACCCCCCCCCCCCCCCAGTCAGACTGTTCTCTCTACTACCGCATGGCAAGCGGTACCAGAGTGCCAAGGCTTATCAACAGTTTTTACCCCCAAGCCATAAGACTCCTGAACAGGTAATCAAATACCTACCTGGACTATTTGCATTGTGTGCTCCGCCCAACCCCTCTTTTACGCTGCTGCTTCTCTCGGTTTTATCATATATGCAGTCACTAACTATACATTCATGTACATACTACCTCAATCGGCCCGACCAAGCAGTGCTCCCGCACATTGGCTAACTGCATTGTGTACTACTACTACTACTCTCTGTTCATCATGTATGCATAGTCACTTTAACCATATCTACATGTACATACTACCTCAAATCAGCCTGACTAACCGGTGTCTGTATGTAGCCTCGCTACGGTTTTTCACTGCCTTTTTACTGTAGTTTTATTTCTATACTTACCTATTGTTCACCTAATACCTCTCTTGCACTATTGGTTAGAGCCTGTAAGTAAGCATTTCACTGTAAGGTGTTGTATTCGGCGCACGTGACAAATAAACTTTAATACGGCAGATTTTTTTATGGAATATCTAGGCATACAGAGGCCCAATATCAGCAACCATCTCTCCTGTGTTCCAATGGCACGTTGTGTTAGCTAGTCCATGTTTCATTTTAAAAGGCTAATTGTTCATTAGAAAACCCTTTTGCAGTCATGTTAGCACAGATGAAAACTGTGGTTCTGATTAAAGAAGCAATAAAACTGGCCTGGGGCATCAGCATTTGTGGTTTCGATTACAAGCTCAAAATGGCCAGAAACAGAGACATTTCTTCTGAAATTCGTCAGTCTATTCTTGTTCTGAGAAATTAAGGCTATTCCATGTGAGAAATTGCCAAGAAACTGAAGATCTTGTACAATGCTGTGTACTACTCCCCTCACAGAATAGTGCAAACCGGCTCTAACCAGAATAGAAAGAGGAGTGGGAGGCCCCGGTGCACAACTGAGCAAGAAGACAAGTACATTAGTGTCTAGTTTGAGAAACAGACGCCTCACAAGACCTCAACTGGCAGCTTCATTAAACAGTACCCACAAAACACCAGTCTGAACGTCAACAGTGAAGAGGTGAATCTGGGATGCTGGCCTTCTAGGCAGAGTTGAAAAGAAAAAAGGCCATCTCAGACTGGCCAATAAAATGAAAAGATTAAGATGGGCAAAAGAACAGAGGAACTCTGCCTAGAAGGGCAGCATCCCGGAGTCGGACCTGATCACGTGAAGGGCATTGGTTAATAAGAATTTAGATATCCGAGAGAGCCATGTGATTGAGAGGCTCTTTGGAGTGCCACAGCCAGGGGGGAGGGAATTATAATTGTTATATTCAGCCCAAGGGCACAACAGCCAACGCAAAAGGCATTGATTTTTTTAGGTGGCATTATGGCCACACAACATTTACATTTAAGTAATTTAGCAGACGCTCTTATCCAGAGCGACTTACAAATTGGTGCATTCACCTTATGACATCCAGTGGAACAGCCACTTTACAATAGTGCATCTAAATATTTTAGGGGGGGGGGGGGTGAGAAGGATTACTTTATCCTATCCTAAGTATTCCTTAAAGAGGTGGGGTTTCAGGTGTCTCCGGAAGGTGGTGATTGACTCCGCTGTCCTGGCGTCGTGAGGGAGTTTGTTCCACCATTGGGGAGCCAGAGCAGCAAACAGTTTTGACTGGGCTGAGCGGGAACTGTACTTCCTCAGTGGTAGGGAGGCAAGCAGGCCAGAGGTGGATGAACGCAGTGCCCTTGTTTGGGTGTAGGGCCTGATCAGAGCCTGGAGGTACTGAGGTGCCGTTCCCCTCACAGCTCCGTAGGCAAGCACCATGGTCTTGTAGCGGATGCGAGCTTCAACTGGAAGCCAGTGGAGAGAGCGGAGGAGCGGGGTGACGTGAGAGAACTTGGGAAGGTTGAACATTAGACGGGCTGCAGCGTTCTGGATGAGTTGTAGGGGTTTAATGGCACAGGCAGGGAGCCCAGCCAACAGCGAGTTGCAGTAATCCAGACGGGAGATGATAAGTGCCTGGATTAGGACCTGCGCCGCTTCCTGTGTGAGGCAGGGTCGTACTCTGCGGATGTTGTAGAGCATGAACCTACAGGAACGGGCCACCGCCTTGATGTTAGTTGAGAACGACAGGGTGTTGTCCAGGATCACGCCAAGGTTCTTAGCGCTCTGGGAGGAGGACACAATGGAGTTGTCAACCGTGATGGCGAGATCATGGAACGGGCAGTCCTTCCCCGGGAGGAAGAGCAGCTCCGTCTTGCCGAAGTTCAGCTTGAGGTGGTGATCCGTCATCCACACTGATATGTCTGCCAGACATGCAGAGATGCGATTCGCCACCTGGTCATCAGAAGGGGGAAAGGAGAAGATTAATTGTGTGTCGTCAGCATAGCAATGATAGGAGAGACCATGTGAGGTTATGACAGAGCCAAGTGACTTGGTGTATAGCGAGAATAGGAGAGGGCCTAGAACAGAGCCCTGGGGGACATCAGTGTGAGAGCGCGTGGTGAGGAGACAGATTCTCGCCACGCCACCTGGTAGGAACGACCTGTCAGGTAGGACACAATCCAAGCGTGGGCCGCGCCGGAGATGCCCAACTCGGAGAGGGTGGAGAGGAGGATCTGATGGTTCACAGTATCGAAGGCAGCCGATAGGTCTAGAAGGATGAGAGCAGAGGAGAGAGAGTTAGCTTTAGCGGTGCGGAGCGCCTCCGTGATACAGAGAAGAGCAGTCTCAGTTGAATGACTAGTCTTGAAACCTGACTGATTTGGATCAAGAAGGTCATTCTGAGAGAGATAGCGGGAGAGCTGACCAAGGACGGCACGTTCAAGAGTTTTGGAGAGAAAAGAAAGAAGGGATACTGGTCTGTAGTTGTTAACATCGGAGGGATCGAGTGTAGGTTTTTTCAGAAGGGGTGCAACTCTCGCTCTCTTGAAGACGGAAGGGACGTAGCCAGCGGTCAGGGATAAGTTGATGAGCGAGGTGAGGTAAGGGAGAAGGTCTCCGGAAATGGTCTGGAGAAGAGAGGGGGGATAGGGTCGAGCGGGCAGGTTGTTGGGCGGCCGGCCGTCACAAGACGCGAGATTTCATCTGGAGAGAGAGGGAGAAAGAGGTCAGAGCACAGGGTAGGGCAGTGTGAGCAGAACCAGCGGTGTCGTTTGACTTAGCAAACGAGGATCGGATGTCGTCGACCTTCTTTTCAAAATGGTTGACGAAGTCATCTGCAGAGAGGGAGGGGGGATTCAGGAGGGAGGAGAAGGTGGCAAAGAGCTTCCTAGGGTTAGAGGCAGATGCTTGGAATTTAGAGTGGTAGAAAGTGGCTTTAGCAGCAGAGACAGAGGAAAATGTAGAGAGGAGGGAGCGAAAGGATGCCAGGTCCGCAGGGAGGAGAGTTTTCCTCCATTTCCGCTCGGCTGCCCGGAGCCCTGTTCTGTGAGCTCGCAATGAGTCTTCAAGCCACGGAGCGGGAGGGGAGGACCGAGCCGGCCTGGACGATAGGGGACATAGAGAGTCAAAGGATGCAGAAAGGGAGGAGAGGAGGGTTAAGGAGGCAGAATCAGGAGATAGGTTGGAGAAGGTTTGAGCAGAGGGAAGAGATGATAGGATGGAAGAGGAGAGAGTAGCGGGAGAGAGAGAGCGAAGGTTGGGACGGCGCGATACCATCCGAGTAGGGGCAGTGTGGGAAGTGTTGGATGAGAGCGAGAGGGAAAAGGATACAAGGTAGTGGTCGGAGACTTGGAGGGGAGTTGCAATGAGGTTAGTGGAAGAACAGCATCTAGTAAAGATGAGGTCGAGCGTATTGCCTGCCTTGTGAGTAGGGGGAAGGTGAGAGGGTGAGGTCAAAAGAGGAGAGGAGTGGAAAGAAGGAGGCAGAGAGGAATGAGTCAAAGGTAGACGTGGGGAGGTTAAAGTCGCCCAGAACTGTGAGAGGTGAGCCGTCCTCAGGAAAGGAGCTTATCAATGCATCAAGCTCATTGATGAACTCTCCGAGGGGACCTGGAGGGCGATAAATGATAAGGATGTTAAGCTTGAAAGGGCTGGTAACTGTGACAGCATGAAATTCAAAGGAGGCGATAGACAGATGGGTAAGGGGAGAAAGAGAGAATGACCACTTGGGAGAGATAAGGATCCCGATGCCACCACCCCGCTGACCAGAAGCTCTCGGGTGTGCGAGAACACGTGGGCGGACGAAGAGAGAGCAGTAGGAGTAGCAATGTTATCTGTGGTGATCCATGTTTCTGTCAGTGCCAAGAAGTCGAGGGACTGGAGGGAGGCATAGGCTGAGATGAACTCTGCCTTGTTGGCCGCAGATCGGCAGTTCCAGAGGCTACCGGAGACCTGGAACTCCACGTGGGTCGTGCGCGCTGGGACCACCAGATTAGGGTGGCAGCGGCCACGCAGTGTGGAGCGTTTGTATGGTCTGTGCAGAGAGGAGAGAACAGGGATAGACAGACACATAGTTGACAGGCTACAGAAGAGGCTACGCTAATGCAAGGAGATTGGAATGACAAGTGGACTACACGTCTCGAATGTTCAGAAAGTTAAGCTTACATAGCAAGAATCTTATTGACTAAAATGATTAAAATGATACAGTACTGCTGAAGTAGGCTAGCTGGCAGTGGCTGCGTTGTTGACTTTGTAGGCTAGCTACAAGGGGGATGCCACTGGGAAATTCCTTTTTTTATTTCACCTTTATTTAATTAACCAGGTAGGCCAGTTTACAACTGCAACCTGGCCAAGATAAAGCAAAGCAGTGCAACAAAAATACCACAGAGTTACAAACAAACGTACAGTCAATAACACAATAGGAAAATCTATGTACAGTGTGTGCAAATTTTATTTTACCATTATTTAACTAGGCAAGTCAGTTAATTACAAATTCTTATTTTCAATGACGGCCTAGGAACAGCGCCTTGTTCAGGGGCAGAACGACAGTTTTACCTCGTCAGCTCGGGGACTCGATCTTGCAACCTTTCAGTTACTAGTTCAACTCTCTAACCACTAGGCTACCTGGGGGGGGGGCAATAGAGGCAAAATAATTTGAATTTAGCATTAATACTGGAGTGATAGATTTGCAGATCATCTGCACGTAGAGATACTTATCCTCTTGCTCTTTTGTACCCCAGTAACAATATCAGGATGAGGTAGTTGGGTGTGCCATTTACAGATTGGCTGTGTACAGGCACGGTGATAGGTAAACTGCTCTGACAGCTGATGCTTAAAATTAGAGAGGGAGATATAAGTCTCCAGCTTCAGCGATTTTTGCAATTCGGTCCAGTCATTGGCAGCAGAGAACTGGAAGGAAAGGCGACCAAAGTAAGTGTTGGCTTTGGGGATGACCAGTGAAATATAACTGCTGGAACGAGTCCTACGGGTGGATATTGCTATGCTGACCAGTGTGCTGGCGCGGGGCTTTACCTAGCAAAGACTTAGACGACCTGGAGCCAGTGGGTTTGGCAACTAGAGCATACAAATCACAGTGGTGTGTAGTATATGGAGCTTTGGTGACAAAACGAATGGCACTGTGATAGACTGCATCCAATTTGCTGAGTAGACCGTGGGAGGCTATTTTGTAAATTACATTGCCGAAGTCCAGGATCGGTAGGATAGTCAGTTTTACGAGGGTATGTTTGGCAGCATGAGTAAAGGAGGCTTTGTTGCGAAATACGAAGCCGATTCTAGATTTAATTTTGGATTGGAGATGCTTAATGCGAGTCTGGAAGGAGAGTTTAGTCTAGCCAGACACCTAAGTATGTAGTTGTCCACATATTCCAAGTCAGAACCATCCAGAGTAGTGATGCTATTTGGGCGGGCACGTGCAGCAATCAGTTGAAGAGCATGCACTTAGTTTTACTTGCATATAAAAGCAGTTGGAGGCCATGGAAGGAGGGTTATGGCATTGAAGCTTGTTTGGAGGTTTGTTAGCACAGTGTCCAAAGAAGGGCCAGATGTATACAGAATGGTGTCGTCTGTGTAGAGGTGGATGAAGAATCACCAGCAGCAAGAGCGACATCATTGATGTATACAGAGAAGAGTCGGCCCAAGAATTGACCCGTGGCACCCCCATTGAGACTGCCAGAGGTCCGGACAACAGGCCCTACGATTTGACACACTGAACTCTGAGAAGTAGTTGGTGAACCAGGCGAGGCAGTCATTTGAGAAGCCAAGGCTAAGAATGCGGTGATTGACAGAGTCGAAAGCCTTGGCCAAGACGATGAAGACGGCTGCACAGTACTGTCTTTTATTGATGGCGGTTATGATATCGTTTAGGACCTTGAGCGTGGCTGAGGTGCACCCATGAGCAGCTCGGAAACCAGATTGCATAGTGGAGACTGCAGCAGCTTTCCAATCTTTGGGGATCTCAGACGATACGAGAGGCTAGTAGTAGGGGTTGCAACAATTTCAGCAGAAAGTTTTGAAAGAGGGTCCAGATTGTCTAGCCCAACTGATTTGTAGGGATCCCAATTTTGCAGCTCTTTCAGAACATCAGCTGTCTGGATTTTGGTGAAGGAAAAGCAGGGGGAGGCTTGGGCAAGTTGCTGCAGATGGTGCAGAGGTGTTGGATGGGGTAGGGGTAGCCAGGTGGAAAGCATGGCTAGCCGTAGAAAAATGCTTATTGAAATTACTGATTATCGTAGATTTAGCAGTGGTGACAATGTTTCCTGTCCCCAGTGCATTGGGCAGCTGGGAGGAGGTGCTCTTATTCTCCATGGACTTTACAGTGTCCCAAAACATTTTGTAATTAGTGCTACAGGATGCAAATTTCTGTTTGAAAAAGCTAGCCTTTGCTTTCCTAACTGACTGAGAGATATATATATATATACAGTGGGGAGAACAAGTATTTGATAACCTGCAAAATCGGCAGTGTTTCCTACTTACAAAGCATGTAGAGGTCTGTAATTTGTATCATAGGTACACTTCAACTGTGAGAGATGGAATCACATTGTGTGGTTTAAGTAATTAATTAGCATTTTAAAGAAAAACTAACAGGTCTGTGAGAGCCGGAATTGTTACTGGTTGGTAGGTGATCAATAAAATGCTGTTCTTAGCTCTACATTTTTTGAATGGGGCATGCTTATTTAAGATGGTGAGGAAAGCACATTTAAAAGAGCAACCAGGCATCCTCTACTGATGGGATGAGGTCAATATCCTTCCAGGATACCCGGGGCTAGGTCAATTAGAAAGGCCTGCTCGCTGAAGTGTTTTAGGGAGCGGTTGTTGCACGCAGGCAATGAGATAGTGATCGCTGAGATCTTGGTTGAAGACAGCAGTGTATTAAGAGGGCAAGTTGGTCAGGATGATATCTAAGAGGGTGCCCATAGTTACAGATTTAGGGTTGTACCTGGTAGGTTCTTTGATAATTTTGGGCATCTAGCTTGATTGTAGGATGGCCGAGGTGTTAAGCATGTCCCAGTTTATGTCACCTAACAGTACCAACTCTGAAGATAGACAGGGGGGGGGGCAATCAATTCACATAGGGTGTCCAGGGTACAGCTGGGGACTGAAAGGGGCCTATAACAAGCGGCAACGGTGAGAGACTTGTTTCTGGAAAGGTGGATTTTTAAAAGTAGAAGCTCAAATTTTTTGGCCACAGACCTGGATAGTATGACAGAACTCTGCAGGCTCTCTCTGCAGTAGATTGCAACTCAGCCCCCTTTGGCAGTTCTATCTTGTTGGAAAATGTTATAGGGATGGAAATATCAGGATTTTTGGTGGCCTTCCTAAGCCAGGATTCGGACACAGCTAGGACATCTGGGTTGGCGGAGTGTGCTGAATCAGTGAATAAAACAAACTTAGGGAGGAGGCTTCTACTGTTAACATACATGAAACCCAAGGCTTTTACGATTACAGAAGTCAACAAATGAGAGCACCTGAGGAATGGGAGTGGTGCTGGGGGCTGCAGGGCCTGGGTTAACTTCTACATCACCGGAGGAACAGAGGAGGAGTAGGATAAGGGTACGGCTAAAAGCTATAAGAACTGGTCGTCTAGTGCGTTCGGAACAGAGAATAAAAGGAGCAGATTTCTGGGCACGGAAGAATAGATTCAAGGCATAATGTACAGACAAGGGTATGGTAGGATGCGAGTACAGTAGAGGTAAACATAGGCATTTAGTGATGATGAGAGATTGTGTCTCTAGGAGGCACCATATAAGCCAGGTGAGGTCACCGCATGTGTGGGGGGTGGAACAGAAGGACAAGCTAAGGCATATTGAGTAGGGCTGGAGGCTCTACAGTGAAATAAAGGCAATCACGAACCAAAACAGGGGACGTCGCAACAGAAGAGCCTGTTGAAATCACCTCGGACGGTTACGTTGGTGGACCAGTCATGATGGATTGGGCTCCGTGTCGGCAGCAACAGGTCCAGGCAAATTGGCAAAAGAGGTATTGTAGCCCAAGAATTGGCTGATGGACCTCTTCGGCTAGCCGGGAGATGGGCCTAGCTCCAGGCTAACTGGTGCTTGCTTCGGGACAGAGACGTCAGCCAGGAGTAGCCACTCGGATAGGAGCTAGCTAGCTGTGATGATCCGGTGTAAAGGTCCAGAGCTTGCAGTAGGAATCCAGAGCGGTAGAGAAAAAGCAGTGCAATATGCTCTGGATTGATATCACGCTGTGCAGACTGGCAGGAATTGACCGGACTAAGGCTGGCTGATGTCCGAGTTAACGGTGATGACCGCTAGCAGTGGCTAACTGACGACTAGCTGGTAAGCTTCTGATGGGGGTTCCGGTTCTAAAGTATAAAATAGCAGATCCGTACCACATTGGGTGAGGCGGGTTGCAGGAGAGTATGTTCAGTCCGTAGATGGAAATTGAGATTAACAATATATACGAAATATATATGAAGAAATTATATATACACGGGACAAGACAAAACACATTTCCGACTGCTATTGGAACAATGGGCTGTTGAGAATATTATCAAATGCTTGTCAAATTGTGAATGAGTGATTGACAAAGTTTGTGCAGCCTGCAGAACAAATAAATCAGAGCTCATGCCTAAATCTAAACATATAGCCCAACATTTATATCACAACTAAAGTAACATAAATAACTCAATATTAATCATATATCAGGACCTGTTTCTTTGTTAACACAGAATAGCGTGCACTTCTTTGGAAATCATTGAGAAAATATCCTTTCATTTTTATTCAGCCATGTTCAATTGTATTCTCCATACTATAAAATAATGTGGAATCTAAGCAACTAGTCTGCTAAATGAACTAGTGTAGCCCACAGCCATATGGCATATGGCTAACATGTGGACAACTCAGAAATCTGTACTGATCTTCTGAAAGACTATATTTTCTTCATATCATGTTTCTTTAGACCGGGCTAAAATTAATAATGGATTTATTGTGATGGTGTAGGCTATATTAAATGGATTAATTAAACTTTTTAAAATGTAGATGTTCCAAATGTTGCATCAGTGGCTTGTAGGCTATGCGTGGAAGCCAGGAGATGCTAAACGTGTTTATGTTAATTAACAGTAAATTGCCTTGTGAGACCGGCAATTATTTGCTTGACAATCACCGACTGACAAGAGGTCATGACCCCCACAGAATATGTTCAATATAACGATAGTAATGTGTAGTCTATTATTGGTAGTAAATGTGCACTATAAGAAAACACGACAGCATGAATGAGGCATGTCTTTAATGCGCACAGGGCAGATTGTGATTATATGGATTGGTAATAACTATTATGAATAACAGGACGTGTTTCAACCCAGTGGACAAAAGTGGCCAGATGCTAATTGCTCTAGCGATTTTAATAAACATCTGAAAATAAACCTGTGTGGTGTGGGTGTTGCCTTCAAGGTGTTTTGTGAGGAATACTGACAAACAATTAGATAACAGGAGAATTTAGCGGCACTAAGTAATTAAGTTCCAGGGTAAAAATTATCAAATGAGACATGGTGATAATTGAGGCTGATTTTCAACATCCTGTGGGTATGAGATGCCTTAGTAGCGCGCTCTTGCAATACATCAGCACAAATGCCTGTCTGCAGTGGAGCGCTAATTTCTGTCAGGATCAGGGAATGTTCAACTCTGGCTGATTGGGCCGATACTCACAGCTACTCACAGGTTCCTCATTCACTCTAATTAACCAGCAATTAGGTCCCATTGCCGCTAATTAGAATCCCCTGCTCAAGATATGGGTGCAAAAAAAGTGGCTTCTCTGTAATTGGCTGCGTCATACACTCAATAGTTAGTATAAGTTAGAAAGCCTCTCCACTCAGTACACTCCGTAATAAGAACACTGATGCAGGAGGGAGTTGTTTCACTCACTGACTGTTAAACAACGACATAGCAACAACCTCAATAGTCTCACAGCTACGCATGTGCCAATGAATAACGATCATAGAATAACACACAATGACAGTTAGGTCCATTCGGTTCACTTCTGTATCAGTGATGGATTATTATTGTTGTTTTATGAGCCCTGGGAGCCAGTGAGCTGGGGACATGATGAGACATACGCGTTTTGATTAACATCCCAATTAGGGTTAACAGCGATGAATCTCCGGGCAGGTCACTGGTGAGGCAGCCTCCTGCTGAGTATCCTCCTGCTGAGTATCCTCCTTCCTTCCTGTCATCTCTTCCTTCAGTCTCTGGGTTATCAATCCACGGTTTACACAAACATTCAGCAGGATACAGATGTAGGATCTTAATTTGAGCCAGTTTGCTACAGTGGTTAAAATATCCTGCAGCAACAGGAAATGTGGATTATAATTAAGACATTTTTGTAGAGGTTGATACATTTTTCAAAAGGGTAAATCCAGTCTGAAAAATGTCAAACTTCAGAAGCCCTTTTAAACCTAAAATACACTACATTTGAAAGTTCACCTGCAACAGGGTGATCAAATTAAGATCCTACATCTGTAGTCTGCTGATTCACAAGGGAGAGGCACAGAGTAATTAGACATGCAATAAAGAACAACTCTTCTTTTCCTCTTTGCCAATACTCCAGCAATACCCTACCTTAAATGTCTTAACCTGCAGACACTACCTACGGAATAATATCTTCATTACAGATACAGGATCTTCATTTGATCACTGTGTTGCAGGAGAACCTTCCTGAAATGCAGAAAATGTCAAACGTGTAGTGTATTTAAGGTTTAAAAAGGATTCTGAAGTTTGGAATTTCCCTTGGATTTTCCCTTTATTCCCTTGCTTTTCCCTTTGAAAAATTGCATCAACCCCTACAAAGATGTCCATTCGTGATAATCCACATAATACTTCACATTTCCTGTTGCTGCAGGATTATTTTCCTGCTGTAGCGAAATGGCTCAAATTAAGATCCTACATATGTAAATATCTTAAGACCCGTTTTTGAATGCAGCCAGACTGTGCTGTGCTCCGCATGACCTCGATTTGCACCACTGTGCCAACCCTTCCTTCATGCTTGTCAGGGAGTTTCTATACGAATTCCTAAATAAGAAAATGAGTTTGTGCATTTCCCCTGTGTAGTACATCCTGGTATGTTTCCTGCTCTATGAGAAGACATTCCTACTCATAAATTAATACAACAAAGACTAACAGGGTATTAGAAAACTAGAAAGACTGTAGAACTCCAGAAAAAAATATGTAATTTTTTGCTAAAACCACAATTTTGCTTTCTTACTCAGAGGCATGAATTATGAAGTATATAGGATGGCAGATGAATATGGGTAGACAGACAATCTAGCATGTAAAAACAAAGCACTCCAATTTGTCTAAGTTACTGTCACCTTCACTCAGCTTCCTCGTTTCGCCACATGGAGATGAGCCTTCCCTAAAATGCCTGTCTGGTGGAACACAAGCTGTCTGTGCCCATGTGTGCACTTAGGAAATAGACAGGGCAGATATGAGGGACTGAGACAAATTGCTTTGGATGATGGTGGGGTATAGAGGAGAGGAAGAGTCTGCATTGGGACCATCTTAATCAAGGTAAAGCCAGAGAGGGCTGTCAAACGCTTTTGTTTCAGTGGGACACGTTGCACGTTGCTTTCTAGATATTATAGCAGATAGTGAGTAAACCGTAAAAATAACCCCCTCCTTACACTTCTCCAGCAATGAGACATGAATCTACCTCAGAATCAGAGTAGTGACTAACAATTACATGAAGACACTATTTTATAATTTAATTCAAATAAACAAGGAACAGCAGCCTTGAAGAAGTGCCATAGATATTTTCCTGTTTAGAGTAAATTGTCAGGGGAAACTCAGAACTGAAATACTTGCAAGGGAGGTTACAATTTCTAATTTATTCAGATTTTTTTCATGATGCTTTTGCCCTCTGGATACATGGTAATTAATTGTTTTCATTAGCAATCGTCCTCCTGTGCATTTGTTTAACTGTAATTCAATAATCAGTCCTTTACTGGTAAAGGAAATCAACATTCTGGAGACTCCCTTTCCCCTCCCTATCCACACTTCAGCTCTGCTTCAGCACACTTTCACTGACACCACATTCACTTAGGATTGGTAGATCTTAGTCATTCCAGTAAGTTTACAATCCCAAAACCACTACATACATTGAGGCTGTGCTCTGTAAAGAACAGACACGCTGTAGAGAAATGACAACATTTCTACTTGATTATGGTGGCACTAATGTTACCCTGACACCCACATTCTACCAATCCACAACCTGCTAAGAGAGTTGTGGGAGTTGCTAAGAGGAATTCTGAGAGAAAAGAAAAGGAAGTATGGGAGAATGAGATGCTGTATCTCCACTTCCCTTTGAGGGAAAAGGGTTACAGCATATCTGAATTCTGCTCTGAAATGAGGATATTCATTGGTCTCTGAAGAGTAGGCTACATAAAGACTGTCAGTGAAAGGAAACAGGGTACTTAACTAAATATCTAAAAGTAACCTGGCATTGCCAATGACTTGATTAATGTTTTGGGCAGCTTCTCAACAGTCAGCAGATCAGCGGAACACGACCGGTTCAGCCCTAATGTTAGATCAAGAACCATTTGTTTGTGATCCATATTTAACCTATATTCGGCAAGTTAAGCATTATGTATTATTATGACACTTGGTCAACGCCTGCAGCCTCTTGCAGTCGTTATGTGTCATTCAATATTTCATTGAAAATGATATAGGGGCAAACTGACTTGGCATGGCAGATTATGTGGAGTGATATTTTAGTGGAAGCAACAAGGCAGATAAGTGCTCTGTAGCCAAAACCAAGCAAAAAGATAATACCATCGGATATACATTTCTTGATCCATTATACAATAACAAACACACTCTCCCACTCCTCTTCTCAAGAGTAAACACTCATTATGATTTAGAGGGCTTTTCAATTGATTTGATTGAGGCATCATCATCTCTCTGAATCAGCACCATATAATTAGTTATCCCCAGGGGTTAAATCAACCAGAGGACCACTGCCTTCTCACAAAAACAATCCCCAAATGTTTCCTCATTTCCTCATGTTCAGAGGGGAGATTTATAGTAATAAAAAAAGTCTGAGGCACAACTGTACTTTATGGAAGAAAACTCCTTTGGAGTTCTGTCATGTCTAAATTCATATTCACTTTTTGATGACTCAAGAAGACCTCTCAGGTGAATTCGCAGTTACCTGTGTAGAGGAGCACTCGGAGTGGCTCAAAATGTGAGCGCTGGTATGCTCATAAAAAGCCAGGTAAATACACTGCAGGAGGAAAGACACTTCACACTTACAAGACAAACACCATAATTCGGAGTGGTTGATGCCTGAATGACGCCCAGTGTTATACAGTGCAAGACACATTTCTATGTCTCTGTACAAGAACACTCCATCCATATTTGGTTGTCACATACTAAATGGTTTAGAACGATAGTCATTTGTTCAGGGTAAACAAGTGTCATGGCAGCGCATTTATTAATAGAGGACTGTGTAAGTTGTTGTCCGTTTAGTACAGCAGCACCCTCACACACAAGCATTAACAGTATGAAGCCTTTTGGGAGTATGAGGAAAGCCATAGACTGCAGTAACAGCACTTATGGTGGGCGTGTGTGGACTTGTCAGCTACGCAAACTAGAAATGTTTTCATTCTTGGCACTTACATTGGCAAGATAAACAGAACTCTAGATGTGTTCTGAGTAGTAGTCTTCCTAGTTTACTATTCTACAAAATGCATCCAAATATTTTATGCCTGCCCAAGCCGTGTCTTCAAACCGCTCTCAAACCGGAGGCCCACCTCTAATAGGCTGATTGATGATACATTCCAAATCAACATGCATGTACAGCTGAGTTACAGTGCATGTTTTATCAGTCCACCCATGCAGTATAGTGCTATAGACAGAGTGCATTCTGCCCTTCCAGCCGTGTTCTGTGCCACATTGAATTGATCTTTACAATCTGACCTAATGCGACATTTCCCCTTTTGAGTAACACAAATAGTCAAAACATTTCCCGAGGAGATAGGACAGTGAGGCAGACACTCTTACACAGAAAATGTACAGAGCGCTGTTCAACAGGCTGCTCTCTGTCAGTGCCAAACAGTGAAATGTAGTCTTGGCACCACAAAGAATGTTTACTCAACTGACCAGCCAGGCTTGACTATGTACAGTGCCTCACAGCTCAGTGAAGTCCACCTCTGCCCGTGACCTAGGGATGGGTGCCTCCCTGTAACTCATACTCTACCTGTCCTCTCTTCAAATCAGAGCCTGGGTAACATTATTCTCAAGTTGACAATAGTAAAGCTCAAATCATGACACAGAAAGGGAGGGAGAGAATTACAGTAAGAGTATGGAGTAATGCTGTAGCGAGGGGCAAAGCCTGAAGGAATTTGAGAAGGGAATTCCAGACATTCCCTAGAACACAAGAGGAATCCAAAGTCAAATATCCCCCCCCCAAAAAAAATGTTATATCAAATTCCCATTAGATTAACTGAATTAATGGCACCATTCTGTTGCATTTGAGCTTGTGAGAACACTATAAAGTACAGTATAAAAACATTGTCTGTGGAAATTCACTTGTTGCAAGTTCAACAGTGTCTCCAACGCTATGTCTGGGGAAGACAGACCAACGTCTGTTTGGGTACAGTTTATACTGTGTGTGCCGTATTACATTGACATAACATCCTTCAAAATGTAGTCCCAGTACATTTGACATTGAGTTTATAGCTCAAAATAGATGACATTGTAGCAGATACGTACAGTATATGCTGGGCTAGTTCACATTCTACACTACAAACTGTAGACAGTCTTGAGACAGTCTGAGAGAATTAGACCGTTTTCTACTATTGGCCTAACAGAAAAACACACTTCAAGAGTTTCATAATAAACCTGATGAGCAGACACAAAAAAATAGACAATTATGCCAAAATGTATAAGGAGACAGACTTGGGTTTTGAAAAAGGTTTCAAGCTTCAGCATGTGAGAGACAGCAAACTTAACAATAAGGTTGAGTATAACTGCAGCTATACATTTATTATATGTATATTTCACATGGTGGGAGAAGCAATTATGGTCACCAACACTGTTCAAATTATAATGCATAGACTACTAGGAATTTTGCCCCCAGAGTATCAATGGCCTTTGCAATGATCTCATTGTCCTTTTCCCTTTCTGTCACATGGTCCAGACAGGCAAACCATTCGAAGTAAGGAGATGACAAATGGCGGTCACATTATTCATAAAGGACAATGTTATGGTCAATGTCATTATTTGCTGCGTTTGGAGATATCGACCTATGTGAACGAGCCTATATCATGAATAAATCACAAACCATGCATTCAATGCAATTAAACATATGCAACTCAGAATCTATCAAATGCCAATTAAAGGATACTTGCTCACTGTAGTGGTTACTTTACCTTGTATGTGCTGGTTGACCACATTCTCAAGTCGATCAAGTCGTTCTATGATCCGTAGGGTTTCCCCCTTCTTGTCGCCTTCTAACTTTTTCTCTGGGACAGGCATTGGGACTTTGATGTATACATTCGCGATATAATTAGTGACCCATCCAACATAGAGCAGACACACGATGTTGGTCATGCCACTCAAGATCACGCATGTAGACACCAAAGTTTTGGTTCTCCTGGTGCAAGCCATCCCGACATCCCTCCATACAGCCAACGAAATTCAGTATACCAGAGGACAAGTGCGACTGTCGCCCACCAAAATCCTAGAATGTGCTATGCGCGTCACTTGAGAGCAACCTGGATAAATTACAACAACTCCACAACGTTGCAATTCGTTCTGCAAACGCGGGCAACGGAGCCAATAACCGCACTGTGTCTTCACACGCAGAAGGCTATGATTTAATCCAAATAGGTAGGTCAAAGATTTTTTTTTTTAATCTCAGTTGTTGGAAAGTAAAGTTGATTGCCTTGGTGACGAACGTTCCCTATTTCGCTTAATTTGCAAGTCCACACCAGTCGCGATTTCCCCGACCGACAAAAGGCGTGTGGAACATACGTTCAACCGCTGTCCAATGAGATACGATAGTGAAATTGTGTAATCGGCTACTGTGCATTCATTTCCACAATTATCCATTTTGATTAGAATGTGGGAGGGTTTTATTGTGAACGTTTTCAATTGTGCTAATAATTAATGGATAGTAATTGCTCGTTTACAATGTCGCAGCAATTATTAATTGTAATTGTTTCAATATTTTTCTATTTTGACATAAAGGGAGGCTACTGTACAGTCCAAGAAGTCATACAAT
This sequence comes from Oncorhynchus gorbuscha, assembly GCF_021184085.1. Taxonomy (NCBI): domain Eukaryota; kingdom Metazoa; phylum Chordata; class Actinopteri; order Salmoniformes; family Salmonidae; genus Oncorhynchus; species Oncorhynchus gorbuscha. Next base: position 18,186,662 of record NC_060176.1, read on the forward strand.
GATTACATTTTGACTTTACTGTTTTCCAATCAAGGAAAAGATTAAAACCTAGGCTACAATTTATATAGCGAAATGTGACGTTTACATTCTTGTCAAATACTTATTTATTGTCACATGCATTCTTGTCATCTACAACCTGTCACATACTAAGAGTAGGCCTAGTAAACGTATCCTAGAGATGACAGTATATTAAATAGTGCCACCTTTACTGACAATCAGACTGACTGGCTTGGAGAAAGCACTCCTCATGTTGAAAAGTGGAATCAGTTGGTATGTCATGAACTTGTGATAAAACTATCCCCTTATGGCTTATGGTAATTGTTGACACCTAATGGTTTCTGTATCCAAATAAATGATTGACCTATTTTTTTTATAGTGTCTCTCCCTGCAAATTGAACATTCAACTTTGTTTCCAATGGATGAAGCACTGAGCATGAGAGATCACTAGCAATACTTAATTAAGCCACAAGATAGAGACACTGGGACCTAAATGGTAAGGTGTATTATAATTGTTTGTGCACACTACTTCATCAGTTCGACAGGAGAGGTTCATGTTAGAAAATTAACACGTTTATCTCATAACAGTGTCCTGCTTGTTGCTCGTAGATTAAGTTTATTCTCTGTCCAAAGGGAGGAACACTGGACAACCCAATTACTACATTTCGATGGATCATCACAGGTACGCTATATGAGGACACAGAGTACACAAACAGACAGCCAAACAAAACAATAAGGTGCTGAAACACATTCCCATTTTCATCCTCATCGTCATCATTATTATTATAATCAAAGTCGCTTAGAATACACATTATCCTTGCATGCACAGCTACATCCTTAATTACACAATGGCACAGAAATCAATATTTGCTGTGTGCATTTAGGTGTCCCTGAGTGAGAAGCCTACTTGAAACAGGCTACAACTGTTTGGGTAGGGACCATGGTGAAAGCATTTGGCCCAGGCCTGAAAACGGTAATAAGCACTGAAACATCTCAACAGCCGCTCAATGGGGGCATCATAGAAGATGGATATACAATATTATATTGTAAGGTTGAGAAGGCTATTGATCTCTGATGCCAGCGTGAGTTCAGAGGGACATTGAGACTTTGACTTTATGCCTTCGTAGGAATGCAAATGTGCTGGTGCAAGCCATTATTTTCCCCCCTCTAACGAGTGATTCAGTGCTTGAACGATATGGTGTCATTATTTTGTAAAGTAATGGTTTCACAGTAAACACAGCGAAACAGGTTTTTAGAAATGTTTGCTAATTTATTACAAATAAAAAACAGAAATACCTTATTTACATCAGTATTCAGACCCTTTGCTATGAGACTTGAAATTGAGCTTAGGCGCTTTCTGTTTCCTGTTCCCATTGATCATCCTTGAGATGTTTCTACAACTTGATTAGAGTATACCTGTGGTAAATTAAATTGATTGGACATGATTTGGAAAGACATACATCTGTCTATATAAGGTCCCACAGTGGAAAGTGCATGTAAGAGGAAAAACCAAGCCACAAGGTTGAAGGAATTGTGCTAGAGCTCCGAGACCGTATTGTTTCTAGGCACAAATCTGGGGAATGGTACAAAAACAATTAGGCAGAATTTAATGTTCCCAAGAACACAGTGGCCCCCATCCTTCTTAAATGGAAGTGGTTTGGAACCACCAAGACTCTTCCTAGAGCTGGCCACCCGGCCAAACTGAGGAGAAGGGAGAAGGGACTTGGTCAGGGAGGTGACCAAGAATCCGATGGTCACTCTGAAAGAGCTCCAGAGTTCCTCTGTTGAGATGGGAGAACCTTCCAGAAGGACTGCCATTTCTGCAGCACTCCACCAATCAGGCCTTTATGGTGGAGTGGCCAGACGGAAGCCACTCCTCAGTAAAAAGCACATGACAGCCCGCTTGGAGTTTGCCAAAAGGGACTTAAAGACTCTCAGACCATTAGAAAATAGATTCTCTGGTCTGATGAAACCAAGATTTAACTCTTTGGCCTGAATGCCAAGCGTCATGTCTGGAGGAAACCTGGCACCATCCCTACGTTGAAGCATGGTGGTGGCAGCATCATGCTGTGGGGATGTTTTTCAGCGGCAGGGACTGGGAGACTAGTCAGGATCGAGGAAAAGATGTACGGAGCAAAGTACAGAGAGATCGTTGATAAAAAACCTGCTCCAGAGAACTCAGGACCTCAGACTGAGGGCAAAGGTTCACCTTCCAACAGGACAACGACCCTAAGCACACAGCCAAGACAAATCAAATCAAATCAAATTTATTTATATAGCCCTTCGTACATCAGCTGATATCTCAAAGTGCTGTACAGAAAACCAGCCTAAAACCCCAAACAGCAAGCAATGCAGGTGTAGAAGCACGGTGGTTAGGAAAAACTCCCTAGAAAGGCCAAAACCTAGGAAGAAACCTAGAGAGGAACCAGGCTATGTGGGGTGGCCAGTCCTCTTCTGTCTGTGCCGGGTGGAGATTATAACAGAACATGGCCAAGATGTTCAAATGTTCATAAATTACCAGCATGGTCGAATAATAATAAGCCAGAACAGTTGAAACTGGAGCAGCAGCACGGCCAGGTGGACTGGGGACAGCAAGGAGTCATCATGTCAGGTAGTCCTGTGGCACGGTCCTAGGGCTCAGGTCCTCCGAGAGAGAGAAAGAAAGAGAGAAGGAGAGAATTAGAGAACGCACACTTAGATTCACACAGGACACCGAATAGGACAGGAGAAGTACTCCAGATATAACAAACTGAACCTAGCCCCCCTACACATAAATTACTGCAGCATAAATACTGGAGGCTGAGACAGGAGGGGTCAGGAGACACTGTGGCCCCATCCGAGGACACCCCCGGACAGGGCCAAACAGGAAGGATATAACCCCACCCACTTTGCCAAAGCACAGCCCCCACACCACATTCGGGTTCAAGTCAACACAACACAGGAGTAGCTTCGGGACAAGTCTTCGAATGTCCTTGAGTGGCCCAGCCAGAACCTGGACTTGAACCCGAATGACATGCCCCACTGTACACTAATTTCCTTTTGGGCCTCCCTTTTGTTGTGACGCTGTTAATGGAATTCAAATCGTCTAGTCGTATGAAACTTTAATTTGGAAAATTGGTATTTGCATCTGCTCAGAGTGTAGGCCCTTTGTGAATGGCTTCAGTGGCAGTTTTGTAAGTGCCAAGCACACTGCAGCTGTGGGAGAGAATGGAGACTCAATTAAGGGGCACAGCAGAAAGCCAGGCTTATTCCGCAGAACCTAGTCAGAGTGGAGAGGTTTTTGTAAAAATCTCAGTCCAAAGCATCATGCTGTAATTCTCATATCTGCTGGAATATAATGTTCATGGTGCAGTGGGGCCAATGGATTTTCTGTTGTGTACCTGTTGGAACAAAATGTCCCCAAAACCCATTCTGATTCCCTCTTCATGCTGGCTGCTTTTAGAGATGACAGATCTTTGTGTAATGCCTCAACTGTTCCTCTGATACGGGCGGCTTCCAACCCCCCTTTTCCTGTCGCCAATCAAGAAGAACTAATTTATACCTTTTTACAGGTCAGTCCACTCTATACGTTGTATTCATAAATCCTGCTGGCCCCATGGTCCTCTTGTGAGGTTTGTTGCAGTGTGACCAGAATATTACTTTTGTGTAGCTCCCTATTTCTAAAGCATCGAGTTTCTCAGCCTCCTCTCCCTCTGGATTCCTAATGGGCATAAATGGCAGTATCAAAGTTTGGTATCAGCATCCAACCAAAAACTACATTTCTCAATATGATCTGAAGGAGAGCTAGAGGGTCATTGGCACTCAGTGTCTTAGTCATCACAAGCACCAGTCAAAGATTGCAGCAGGGCCAGACTCACAATTGATGTGATGAAAGAGAGGCAGGGAATGTTGCCCCAGCAGGCCAGTTGTGTTTTCAACACCGGATTAAAGGCGAATAATTATGACAGTTCTTTGCCCCTGACAGACGTCTGCACTGCTTAAGGAGTTTGACCAGCATATTTATGCCACAGCAGGGAGGTGGCAGTTGCCCTCTCAATCTTCGTTGTGGGACACTCACAGTCCATGCCTCTTCAGAACAGAATGAATTACTGGCCGCCTGTGTGGCTGGCCTTGATTACAAACTTGATCAGAGAGAGGATGCCACAAGTAGAGAGCACCAAGCAGCCTCAGCATCTTTGGGAATTAAAAAGCTTTAACAATTGCGTTGATGGGGAATTTGTAAGGATCAGTAGGGGAAGACATTATGCAAACACAATTAGAAGATGTACCATCTGCTTATCATTTGATATCAAATGTATTCCTTTATAATCCCATTAGAATCACATCACATTTGAACATAGAGGGCATTGTTATTGAAATATATTTGATCATCAAGATTTGAATTTATTTTTTATTTCACCTTTATTTAACCAGCTAGGCTAGTTGAGAACAAGTTCTCATTTACAACTGCGACCTGGCCAAGATAAAGCAAAGCAGTTCGACACATACAACAACACAGAGGTACATATGGAATAAACAAACATACAGTCAATAATACAGTACAAAAAGTCTATAGACAGTGTCTGCAAATGAGGTAGGATAAGGGAGGTAGTAAGGCAATAATTAGGCCATGGTGGCAAAGTAATTACAATATAGCAATTAAACACTGGAATGGTAGATGTGCAGAAGATGAATGTGCAAGTAGAGATACTGGGGTGCAAAGGAGCAAGATAAATAAATAAATACAGTATGGGGATGAGGTGGTTGGATGGGCTATTTACAGATGGGCTATGTACAGGTGCAGTGATCTGTGAGCTGCTCTGACAGCTGGTGCGTAAAGCTAGTGTGGGAGATATAAGTCTCCAGCTTCAGTGATTTTTGCAGTTCGTTCCAGTCATTGGCAGCAGAGAACTGGAAGGAAAGGCGGCCAAAGGAAGAATTGGTGTTGGGGGTGACCAGTGAGATATACCTGCTGGAGCTTGTGCTACGGGTGGGTGCTGCTATGGTGAACAGTGAGCTTAGATAAGGTGGGGCTTTACCTAACAGAGACTTGTAGATGTCCCAGAGCCAGTGGGTTTGGCGGCGAGTATGAAGCGAGGGCAAGCCAACGAGAGCGTACAGGTCACAGTGGTGGGTAGTATATGGGGCTTTGGTGACAAAACTGATGGCACTGTGATAGACCTTATCCAATTTGAAGGCTATTTTGTAAATGACATCACCAAAGTCGAGGATCGGTAGGATGGTCAGTTTTACGAGGGTGTTTGGCAGCATGAGTGAAGGATGCTTTGAAGGATGCTTTGTTTTGCGTTGTCCAAATTCTAAGTCAGAACCCAAATTCTAGATTTATTTTTAGGCTGATTGTGCTGTAGAAACCCAGCCTGCAAACAATGCAGGTGTAAAAGTGAGTCTGGAAGGAGGGGTGGCCAGTTTACAGTCAGAACATGAACCAGACAGCATGGTCAAATAATAATAAGGCAGAACAGTTGAAACTTCAGATGGACTGGGGAGTTCAGGTAGTCCACATATTCTAAGTCAGAACCATCCTGATAAACAAACTGTAGTGATGCTGAGACAGGAGGGGTCAGGATGCTGGACGGGCGGGCAGGTGCGGGCAGCGATCGGTTGAATAGCACGCATTTCGTTTTACTTGCATTTAAAAGCAGTTGGAGGCCACGGAAGGAGAGTTGTATGGCAAGATGGGATCCATTTGTTTTGGATCCCAGTGTCAGCCCTGAGGTGACATGACAAACCACCACTAGTCTCCTCTGTTGCTCCATCTCATCAGCTTCACACTCATGCGAGAATGAGTCAGGCCCTTATACAGCATGATCAGTGTGGTCCATTCCTCCCAGCTAACAGGCATACAGCCCACTGCATCTGTGATTTACTACAGTGTGGAGGCAGAGGCTTGTAGGGCTACCTGGGTGTGATGTGAAATGGCAGTGCTTATTTTCATCTGGCTCTGCTTATTTACACTTACATCAGAATGAATAGCAACCCCACCACTCCAGCCCAGCCTCCATTCCTTTCATTTAACCTTGCCATATCTATCTACATTACAGTATGTGTCTTGGAAATCAGTGTTCAGGCTATCCTAAAAAAAAAACTTAGACTTGGATTTTTCCAGGTCAGTTGAAGTGTTTTTTAAACTAAGTTCTAACCCTGCACAGTTCATAACAAGGTACAGAACTGGCCTTAAGCTCTTCTGCTTCAAGTTATGGCATTAGCGTTTTAATCAAAGCGTATAGAAAGCAGATGGCAACTCTCCTTGGGTTTAGACCACCATATTATTAATATGATATTCTCTGTCTTTAATCACTCTGATGACAGACATGGCTGACAGATGGCCCTTAGGTTAATGTCTAAGTGCTAATGTCGAAATAGTTTTATGCTTATTCCAGCCCATGCTGCTTATTCCAGCCCATGATGCAAATATACTCCATCCTCTTTAACCCAATACATCTAGTCCTGACAGTGCATACAGTAAATGCCTGTATTTCCCAACATAGGATTATCTCACATGTTGTGGTCAAAGTATCCTCAAACAATCTCTGACTACAGGTATAATAATAGCTGAGGATGCCAACCTTGGAAACCTTGCCTCCGCAGTGACATAGCAGTGTGTTGTCATTAAGCTTGGGGCCCATGCGCCTGTCATCTCACATTTATGTCTAAATTGTATATATATATTTTTTTATAAATAATTTTGACAGTAACCCTCCTTTTTCATTTTCACATGTAAATTAAAAAGGAGGGTTACTGTCAAAATTATTGTGTTGTCCAATCTACAGTAGGTGAGTCAGACAATATAGTTTCCATGAATCGAATTAGCCTATTTCTCAATGGTGCCAGCGGCAGCCCGCCTCGGCCTCATCACCTTATTGCCTATCAAGTTCAAAAAATTTAGGTGAATCGGATCGAACTTGGATGGAGAGTGAGTGAGTTGTTCAAGGTGGATAAACAATAGTCAAGACCAATTGGTGCACAAATACGCCGCCAAAAAAAGCTTTATCTGATCAAGCTCGTACCAAATTTTCACATCAGCAAAGCTACCCCCTTGTCCTCGTTTGATGAAACACCATCACAGCTGGAAGCTAGTAGGCCTAGTCATGCAGCAGCTAACACTAGCAGCCTCCCAATCTCAACAGAGACCCGGACTTTGCGGGGTTCAAAGAAACTGCCCTAAGCCAGTAGAGACAGGGTCCATTAATCAACATACCTTACACTGGAGCGGGTGCTGTATATTTATAGTCTGACCTTTACATTACAGAGAGAACAATGATTCACTGTGAACAGATGTAGGAAGTTTTATGTCTATTGTCTAAGTACCAAGGACGCAATCTGAACTATAGCCTGCAAACATGGATGTGACTCAACCCATGGTGCTTCTAGCTAGAAATTAATTTCCTCTTTGCGAAAACTTGCTAGAGAGGAATATTACAAAACAAAAAGTCTTGCCAGACACAGAACAATACTTAACTAAACTATGCTTGTCAAACTACATTATGCAGTGGTGTAAAGTACTTAAGTACAAACACTTTAAAGTACTACATACAGTAAGTCGATTTTTTGGGGTACGGTGCATTCAGAAAGTATTCATACCTTTTGAGTTTTTTTCCATATATTACAGCCTTATTCTAAAATGGATTTAGGTTTTTTCCATATATTACAGCCTTATTCTAAAATGGATGTAGGTTTTTTCCATATATTACAGCCTTATTCTAAAATGGATTTAGGTTTTTTCCATATATTACAGCCTTATTCTAAAATGGATTTAGTTTTTTTTTTACCTCATCAATGTACACAAAATACCCCATAATAACAAAGCAAAAACCTATTTAGACTTTGTTTTGTACATTTCTTTTGTTGTTGTTGAACTATCACATTTGCATAAGTATTCAGACCCTTTACTCAGTACTTTGTTGAAGCACCTTTGGCAGCGATTACAGCCTTGTGTCTTATTGGGTGTGACGCTACAAGCTTGGCACGCTGGTATTTGGGGAGTTTCTCCCAGTCCTCTCTACAGATCCTCTCAAGCTCTGTCAGGTTGCATGTTGAGCATCGCTGCCCAGCTATTTTCAGGTCTCTCCAGAGATGTCGATTGGGTTCAAGTCCGGGCTCTGACTGGGCCACTCAAGGACATTCAGAGACTTGTCCCGAAGCCACTCCTGTCTTGACTTGGCTGTGTGCTTAGGGTCGTTATCCTGTTTGCTCTGCTCATCTTTCCCTTGTCTCGCAGTCCCTGCCACTGAAAAACATCCCCACAGCATGATGCTGCCACCACCATGCTTCACCATAGGGATGGTGCCAGGTTTCCTCCAGACGTGGCGCTTGGCATTCAGGCCAAAGAGTTCAATCTTGGTTTCATTAGACCAAAGAATCTTGTTACTCATCATCCTTTAGATGCCTTTTGGCAAAATCCAAGCTGGGTTGTCATGTTTGTTTTACTGAGGAGTTGCTTCCGTCTGGCCACTCTACCATAAATACTTGATTGGTAGAGTGCTGCAGAGATGGTTGTCCTTCTGGAAGGTTCTCCTATCTCCACAGAGGAACTCTGGAGCTCTGTCAAAGTGGCTATCAGGTCCTTGGTCACCTCCCTGACCAAGGCCCTTCTCCCCCGATTGCTCAGTTTGGCCTGGTCGGCTAGCTTGAGTCTTGATGGTTCCAAACTTCTTTCATTTAAGAATGATGGAGGACACTGTGTCCTTGGGGACCTTCAATGCTACAGAAATGTTTTTCTACCCTTCCCCAGATCTGTGCCTCGACACAATCCTGTCTCTGAGCTCTACGGACAATTCCTTTGACCTCATGGCTTGGTTTTTGCTCTGACATACACTTTCATCTGTGGGACCTTACATAGACAGGTGTTTACCTTTACAAATCATGTCCAATCAATTGAATTTACCACAGTTGGACTCCAATCAAGTTGCGAAACATCTCAGGGATGATCAATGGAAATTCTCAAAAGGTTTTGAATACTTATGTAAATTAGGTATTTATGTTTTTTATATTTCATACATTTGCTGAAACTTCTAAAAACCTTTTCACTTTGTCATTATCAGCTTTTGTGTGTAGATTGATGAGTAAAACAATTAATTTAATACATTTGATAATAAAGCTGTAATGTAACAAAATGTGGAAAAAGTGAAGGGGTCTGAATACTTTCCAAATGCACTGTATTTGTACTTTACATTACTATTTATATTTTTGGCAATTTTTACTTTTACTCCACTAAATTCCAACAGAAAATAATGTACTTTTTACTCCATACATTTATCCTGACACCCAAAAGTGTTCATTACATTTTGAATGCTTAACAGGTTAGAAATATTGTCCAGTTCACACACTGATCAAAATAACCTCCCCGGTCATCCCTGCTGCCTGTGATCTGGCAGACTTACTAAACACAAATGCTTAGTTTGTAACTTAGTGTTGGTGTGCCCCTGGCTATCTGTAAAAAAAATGGTGCCTTCTGGTTTGCTTAAGATAAGGAATTTGAAATTATTTATACTTTTACTTTTGATACTAAAGTATATTTTGGCAATTATATTTACTACAGAGGTGGAGGGAGAGAAAGAAACACAGCTGCATGTGAGTTCTCACATTTTTCAAAAAGATAGAGTTAGATAATGGATTTTTCGGCAGGGACATATACAGCCCTCCACAGCATAACATTCATTCCAGATCAAAACTCCAAATGTATTACCTAATTTTGGGAAAAACGATCTGGAAGGATTAATACACCATGTTTTTACCTTTATTTAACTAGGCAAGTCAGTTAAGAACAAATTCTTATATTCAATGACGGCCTAAGAACAGTGGGTTAACTGCGTGTTCAGGTGCAGAATGACAGAATTGTACCTTGTCAGCTCGGGGGTTTGAACTTGAAACCTTCCGGTTACTAGTCCAACGCTCTAACCACTAGGCTACCCTGCCGCACCAACCTGGAAATGAGACAGAACAGACAGACTAGATACAACTTCAATTAGCACTGAGGTGTGAAGTGAGAGGTTTCGAAGCCTATGAGCCCAACACATGGCAGGCTACCCCACCCAGATCCAGAGGCCTTGAAGCCCCCTCCTGCTGTTCAGTCCATCCACTGGCATTTTCTACAAGAAATCTGCCTCCAGAAATAAAAGCTTGGGCGTGACACCTACTCCCGTTGCCTGCTGCACTCCTGCTTGGATTCCACCTGGTGAACTGTCACCTTCTGCTCTGGTTGTCGTCGTCCCCCCCCCCCCCCCCCGAGTGGGGGCGAGTGACTCTGAACTCACAATAGCTAGCCCCAAGTCGTTATCTTTTTTTTCTTCTGCATTTTGCTTTTTGCTATTTTCCTCATGACTACTGCATGCTTTGTTGACTATGAACTTTCTTGTTTGCCCAACTGTGGGACAGACTATGTTTGTTCCCACACTCTGGATTCGGACTCTCTATTGGTTACACTGACTTTTGGCCTCCCATCCTATTCTAACCACCTCTTGCTGGCTTTGTAATCATGTTACCTGATGAAATTGCTGTATAATATGATCTTGTTGCCATCAAATGGAAATGTGCATGTACACATACATCCTGGCCCATCTACTGTTACTAGCCCCAATTTTCAAATAGCTCTTCGTTGACTGTTGCTGGGTCCTCCATCAGCACCGGCCTGTACCCTACCTACCCTAAGCTCTCTCCTGGCCCCTTACACTAAGTCTGAGTGTGCCCTGCTAGGTGACCAAAACTGGAACATGCTTAAACCATCTGACCAAGTCCTAAAGCAATGGGACTTGCTAAATCTTTCTCAGATTATTACCAATTCCACAAAGTATGACTCCAAACACCCAGAAAAGGCTACTCTCCTGGATGTTATCCTCACAAATAATACTGATAGGTATCAGTCTGGTGTTTTCTGTAATGGCCTTAGTGATCACTGTTTTACAGCCTGTGTTCGTAATTGCTGCACAGTGAAATTACCTTGCCTGATTTGTCATAGATGCTTGTTAAAATGTTTTAATGAGCAAGCCTTCCTTCATGGCCTGGCCTCTGTAAATTGGTATAGAATCAAATCAAATCAAATGTATTTATATAGCCCTTCTTACATCATCTGATATCTCAAAGTGCTGTACAGAAACCCAGCCTAAAACCCCAAACAGCAAGCAATGCAGGTGTAGAAGCACGGTGGCTAGGAAAAACTCCCTAGAAAGGCCAAAACCTAGGAAGAAACCTAGAGAGGAACCAGGCTATGTGGGGTGGCCAGTCCTCTTCTGGCTGTGCCGGGTGGAGATTATAACAGAACATGGCCAAGATGTTCAAATGTTCATAAATGACCAGCATGGTCCAATAATAATAAGGCAGAACAGTTGAAAACTGGAGCAGCAGCACGGCCAGGTGGACTGGGGACAGCAAGGACTCATCATGTCAGGTAGTCCTGAGGCATGGTCCTAGAGCTCAGGTCCCCCGAGAGAAAGAAAGAAAGAGAGAATTAGAGAGAGCACACTTAAATTCACACAGGACACCAAATAGGATAAGTACTCCAGATATAACAAACTGAACCTAGCCCCCCGACACATAAACTACTGCAGCATAAATACTGGAGGCTGAGACAGGAGGGGTCAGGAGACACTGTGGCCCCATCCGAGGACACCCCCGGACAGGGCCAAACAGGAAGGATATAACCCCACCCACTTTGCGAAAGCACAGCCCCCACACCACTAGAGGGATATCTTCAACCACCAACTTACCATCCTGAGTATAGCCCACGAAGATCTCCGCCACGGCACAACACAAGTGGGGGGGGGGGGGGATGCCAACCCAGAATAGAATCAGCTTGATCCCTTTTGTCGAAGACGCTTGGACCTTCTTTTTAGATATTTTCAGTGATATTGTTAAGAAAATGAGAGTTTAAAACAGGTTCAGCCCCTGGTTCGACCGTGATCTTGCAGAGTTACTCCACCTCAAGAATTGCATTTGGTGAAAGGCTTGGCACATGCATACTCAGGCTGACTGCCTCTCGTTCAGGAAAATTAGAAAAAAAGTGCATTCGTGCTATCCGGAATGCCAAAGTTAGTTACTTTAAAGAGCAGTTCTCTCTCTGTGGGTCTAACCCCAATAAGTTCTGGAAAACGGTTAAAGACATGGAGAATAAACCCTCCTCCTCACAGCTGCCCATGTCCCTTAAAGTTGATGATGTGGTTGTTACTGACGAAGCACATGGCTGAGCTTTTAATCACCACTTCATTAAGTGAGAATTCCTATTTGACTCAGCCGTGCCTCATTGCCCGTCCAACATTTCCTCATCTCCCACCCATTCTAATGCCACTAGCCCCGATGCTCCTCCCTCTTTTTCCCCTGCCCCACTACAAAGTCACTGAGTCCGAAGTGCTAAAGGAGCTCCTTAAACTTGAACCCCAAAAAACATCTGGGTCAGATGATTTAGAGCCTTTCTTCTTTAAGGTTGCTCCCCCTATAATCGCCATGCCTATCTCTGACGTTTTTAACCTGTCTCTCCTCTCTGGGGAGGTTCCCATTGCTTGGAAGGCAGCTATGGTTCATGCTTTATTTATTTAAAGGGGAGATCAAGCTGATCCTAACTGTTACAGGCCTATTTCTATTTTGCACTGTTTATCAAAAGTGTTGGAAAAACTTGTCAATAATCAACTGACTGGCGTTCTTGATGTCTATAGTATTCTCTCTGTTATGCAATCTGGTTTCCGCTCAGGTTATGGATGTGTCACTGCAACCTTAAAGGTCCTCAATGATGTCACCATTGCCCTTTATTCTAAGCAATGTTCTGCTGCTTTTTTATTGACTTGGCCAAATATGTTGATACGGTAGACCCTTCCATTCTTGTGGGCCGGCTAAGGAGTATTGGTGTCTCTGAGGGGTCTTTGGCCTTGTTTGCTAACTACCTCTCAAAGAGTGCAGTGCATAATATCAGAACATCTGCTGTCTCAGCCACTGCCTGTCACCAAGTGTGTACCCTAAGGCTCGATCCTAGGCCCCACGCGCTTCTCAATTTACATCAACAACATATCTCAGGCAGTAGGATGCTCTCTCATCCATTTATATGCAGATGATACAGTCTTATACCCACCTGTCCCCTCCCCAGATTTTGTGTTAAACGCTCTACAACAAAGCTTTCAAAAAAGTGTCCAACATTCTCTGCTCTTAACCTTGTTCTGAACACCTCCAAAACAAAGGAAATGTGGTTTGGTAAGAAGAATGCCCTTCTCCAGACAGGTGTGATTACTACCTCCGAGGATTTAGAGCTTGAGGTAGTCACCTCATACAAGTACTTGGGAGTATGGCTAGATGGTACACTGTCCTTCTCTCAGCACATATCAAATTGCAGGCTAAAGTTAAATCTTGACTTGGTTTCCTCTATCGTAATCGCTCCTCTTTCACCCCAGCTGCCAAACTAACCCTGATTCATTTGACCATCCTACCCATGCTAGATTACGGAGACGTAATTTATAGATTGGCCGGTATGGGTCCTCTCAAGTGGCTAGATGTTCTTTACCATTCGGCCATCAGATTTGCCACCAATGCTCCTTATAGGACACATCACTGCACTCTATACTTTTCTGTAAACTGGTAATCTCTGTATACCCGTCGCAAGACCCACTGGTTGATGCTTATTTATAAAAACCTTCTTAGGTCTCACTCCCCCTATCTGAGATATCTACTGCAGCCCTCATCCTCCACATACAACACCCATTCTGCCAGTCATATTCTGTTAAAAGTCCCCAAATCACACACATCCCTGGATCGCTTGTCTTTTCAGTTCGCTACAGCTAGCGACTGGAACGAGCTGCAACAAACACTCAACTGGACAGTTTTATCTCAATCTCTTCATTCAAAGACTCAATCATCGGACACTCTTACTGACAGTTGTGGCTGCTTTGCGTGATGTATTGTTGTATCTACCTTCTTGCCCTTTGTGCTGTTGTCTGTACCCAATAATGTTTGTACCCTGATTTGTGTTTCTACCATGTTGTGCTGCTGCCATGTTGTGTTGCGATCATGTTGTTGTCATGTTGTGTTGCTACCATGCTGGGTTGTCATGTGTTGCTGCCATGCTATGTTGTTGTCTTAGGTCTCTCTTTATGTATTGTTGTGTTGTTTCTCTTGTCATAATGTGTGCTTTGTCCTGTATTTGTATTTAATTTAGTTTTAATCCTAGTTTTAACCCCCGTCACCACAGGAGGCCTTTTGCCTTTTGGTAGGCCATCATTGCAAATAAGAATTTGTTCTTAACTGACTTGCCTAGTTAAATAAAGGTTAAATAATACAAAATAAGGGCCCCCTGGGTGGCGCAGTAGTCTAAGGCACTGCATCGCAGTGCTAGCTGGCTCGAGCAGGCTAAAGTTAAGGAGGTCCATGGGGCGATGCACAATTGGCCTAGCATCGTCCGGGTCAGGGAGGCTTTGGCCGATAGGGATATCCTTGTCTCATCGCGCGCTAGCGACTCCTGTGGCAGGCCGGACGCAGTGCACGTTGACCAAGTCGCTAGGTGTACGGTGTTTCCTCCAACACATTTGTGCGGCTGGCTTCCGGGTTGGATGCGCGCTGTGTTAAGAAGCAGTGCGGCTTGGTTGGGTTGTGTTTCGGGGACGCGTGACTCTCAACCTTCGTCTCTCCCGAGCCCGTACGGGAGATGTAGCGATGAGAGAAGATAGTAGTTACTAACAATTGGATACCACTAAATTGGGGAGGAAAGGGGGTAAAATTCCCCCCAAAAATGTACAAAATTTAAAAAATACTTTTGATACTTACGTATATTTAAAACCAAATATTTTTAGACTTTTACACATGTAGTATTTTACTGGGTCTCTCACTTTTACATGAGTAATTTTCTATTAAGTTATCTTTACTTTTGTTCAAGTATTACAATTGGGTACTTTTTACACTTTTTACACTATTGACAATACGATACTGATCCTACAGATGTGAACAGTGCTGATGTAATTGTATTCCTCTGGCTGCTGGTCTGCAGACACTCTCCTTCATCTGAGCCGCAGAAAACACTCATACTTCGTTATCATGTCAGAAAATGTTCAGTGATGGCCAATCCCCATGATCAATACTTTGATGGGACTCATACAGGTTAATTATGGGGTTATGGCATCCTCTACTGTGATGGAAGCTCTGGGGTCCCATGAGTCCCTTTAGTAATCAACCGATTGATTCTTAGCTAGGGAATGTGGTGATGGGGTGATTCTTAGAATAATTCATGGGACTAATCCTCTCTCTGCATGCATGAACAATCCACACAGTTTATAGGCCACAGGCACAGATGAAATAAATAAACTCAAGGAGCTTGAGTCATTTTTCTAAATGTCTCCACATTGTGCATATGAATTATTAAGAGTGGACTAGGGTTTTATATGGAGGTTTTAAAGATTTGAAATGGATCCTCTTAATAGTAAACACAAACACACAGCTCCACGTTAATGAGCTCACAGCTTATTACAGCGTGAAAAGCTGAAAGGCAACAGGAAGGAGCCAGGTGCTCTGTGCACCTTTTGTGCATCTGCAGGGATTACGGCGCTGCGTTTGGCATACCTAACTAATTCACTTTATACAGTATCTTCCCTAACACCTTTAAAGAGATCTGTGTAGGGTGTTTGAATAGCTAAGCAGTTTTATTGGCCTTCGTGGTAGGTCTTTGGGGGATGGACTCCAATTTCCTCTTTGGACAGTATAGCTCAGTGTGTGTGTGTGTGTGTGTGTGTGTGTGTATGTGTATTTTGGAAGTCTGGCATACTTCTAAACTGCTGTTGCAATGTTTAGAGATATGTTTTTTTTAATTCAAAATTCACATGCAAGTCATACGTCTATAATAATATCAGAGGCAGAGCTCTGAGTTTTACGTCATCTTGTTCTATGCTGTAAATGGACCCAGAGGAGAATGTCTGTTTGTTTTTCATTACTATCTGTGCCCAATTCTGTTGAGCTGTTGGATGGGTGGTCACAGATTAGATTAAGGTGGAACGGGGATATTACATTTCCTGCCCTTGGCCAGTCTCTTCTGACTTCACTGGCTTCAGATATGTTCACAATAAATGAGCCCAGAGAATGGAGGGAAACAGAGGCCTTCAGACAGGAGGAACAGACACTTTAGGTCACCAACGAGGGGAGTTAACAGGGGACATGTTTTAATTTTCTCATCATGCTGCATGCTGGGAAAGCTCAGTGGGGCCAGATGTGAGCCTTTAAAAAGAATTGCTTCAGATTGTGGAAAATAATCAGGAAACAAGGAGAAACAACAGGCAGGAAAATGAATATGTGAAGAGAATCATCTGTGATGTCACAGGGGATTTGAAGGTAATAGTATTAACGGGCATAGTTGGGTCCCCTGGAACAAAAGTCTGGGGCCTTTCTCTCTGCAGGCAGTCAGGAGTCAAATAAGGATAACTTATCACTGAGCTCGAGTTATTGAGACAATGCTACAGCAAAGGACATTGAATCTTAATGGTATCTTTTATTTCATTCATTTCAGTCCCTAATCCAAGAGTTGAACGAGTTGAACATTTTTGAAGCCCTCTCAGTTGCTGAAATAAAAATATAGGACAGAGAGAGAGAGAGAGATAACACTAGCTACCAGTCTGTAGACATGATGCCAGGCTAAACCTGACAGGATTACCCTTAAAAATACCCTGTGTAGTGAAGAAAACCAGTCTTTGCTTGAATGATGTAGAAAGGGAAATAATTTTGACTTGAGAAACATTGTTCTTGAACTACAGTATGAGACGTAAGTTACATCCATGAGGTTATAAAATGGGAGAAAGCTTCACTTGCTGAGGGCACATGTTTAGTTGGTATATGATTGTTTTCTTCCCGTCTCAGTCATCACCCAAGCAATACATCATATGGGTCTCTTGTAATAGAATCAAAATAAGACTAAAGTTTTGGCAAATAAACTGCAATTTATCTCTGAGGCGTTGTAGTACTGAATGTCGCTTTGCATCATGTAGGAACAACCGCACACTTGTGCTGCGTTCGTCCCACATAGATATATAAAGATGCTTGTCAGGTTCATCTGTGCTGGATGTGTGATGTATTTGTTTGAACCATTATGTGCTTTTTTTATGTGGAGGAAAAACAACCAATTGATAAGCCTTGTCAAGTACAGCTTTGGGTTAATCAATTATTCTAATCCAATCCAATGAACTCTCCTCCTGATCAACAGACTACGAGTAACCGGCCAACAATGCATGGAGACAGCTGCATGTCAGTTCTATGCTACTGGAATGTTATGTGTAGATAGTGCTGTGCTTATAGCTTGTGGTTCCTGCTGATACTGCAGGTCTTTACCTTTTATGGCCCTTTATGAGATAATGCGACATTTGCATTCACAAAAATTGTACAAATTCTGCTCTGCTCTCTCCCAGTAACCAGAAAGTAGCAATAATAACATGATAACAGTAGTGAACTAACACCTGGGTGAAAATCCCTCTTTTTCAGTTGGTGTTGCAGGCGGAGGCAGCAATTCCTCTCCATTTCTCTGGTGTATACAGTAAGAAGAGCACTGAGGAGAGGACACAATCTGCTCCATTTCTCTGGTGTATACAGTAAGAAGAGCACTGAGGAGAGGACACAATCTGCTCCATTTCTCTGGTGTATACAGTAAGAAGAGCACTGAGGAGAGGACACAATCTGCGCTTGAATGTACTATTGCCTCTCACATTTTCACTCACATGTCAGAGTGAGCGGTGAGTCACATATCAGCAGTGCAAGGAGCAGCCAGACATCACGTGGTCAGAGTAGATCAGCGTCTAATTACTGACCACCCATGATTCTCAGTGCCTGATCTCTCAACAGACTCCTATCGGCCTCATCTGAGGAAATTTCCATTGTCAAGAGGATCCTCTTCAGGAGATCATGTCAGTAATAATGACTGCATGGGGGTTTTCTATAGCGTAGAGACATTTAGACAGGAAAGGAACACTGCTGCCTCTGTCCTAATGCATCACCATCTCTGCAAGGGGGAAAGGACATTTTTACCAAATATTGTACACTAGGCCTATTTGAGAGTGATCTTCCAAGCCCCTGGTCACTTTTGCCCTATTTCACTCCTGAATCTTACCTCAGTAATTTCTCGGCACCCAGGGGTCAGGGTAAATGTAACATTGTTCTAATACCTGACTGTCATTGCTGCATCCACCGTGACTCAGATCCTTCAGCGGAACTTGTTTTTATTTCTCCCTAGACCTATAAAGCGATTGACATACATATCAGATCAATATAGCATATTCATATAATGTTTGACAATATTACAGATGATATCACTCATTTATCTTCAGTGAGTGTCTTTGTAATTACCACGGTATGGTGATTAGCTAGCTTGCTGTTGAAAAGCTCTTTACATATTGTGGAAAGCTTGTGAAGCTTGAGAACTATGACCAAGAAGTCTGCGACAGGCCATGGTGAAACAAAAGCTTTTAGGGCCGCCTACCAGTCGGTGCTTGCCGCCAGCCTGCCCGTCCTTGTGTCTGCCACTTCATCTCTCATACCAATTTGTTACTGTCACTTATCTCCATGTTCTCTGTGGGCAGCAGAAAACAAGGACACAAGAGGAAACTCAGTCCCTGAAGAGAGGCTTTTACAAATCAGTGTGTGCAAATAACACTTTGTCTTTGACTGAACACCCAGTAGCAATGGTGAGTATATTTAAATGCAATTTTAAAGGAAAATTCCATTTTGAGGATATAAATCGTAACCAAGCGGCTATGGGAGGATTGAACAACAATAGCATTTTCCTGAGAAATGTACTGAATTTCCTGATCAGGTCACCATGGTCTTTGATAATCTAATCTAATCTAATCTATGGGTTTGAGCGGTAAGAGCATCTAAGTACAGGCATAGCAGGAACACTTGAGAAGAAAATCAATTGTGAGGATTCTCCTGGCCCTGACTTCTCGACAATTTAATGATTTAGCCCATTAGATTGATGCTTTTTGAGTCTCTGAATTATTAACCCAATAAGGATAGACCCATGAGCAGGGATAGAATTACATGAACAGATTATTAGTGTTCTGACCCATGTGCATGGGGGATATTATTTAACTGAACAACCAGTGCTTGAGCTTGAGCTCACCGACACCTAAAAAGTTCTACTGCTTGAGCTCCTGTTCCTGCTACAGATTATAAGCACAAACGTACTGTTGAGCTTCTGCACCTAAATATAAACAGTAGCTGCACCCAAAATGAGTAGCGGAACCTATTTCATTCCAAGTCGAGCACTGTGAACAACAATGACACTATCGTGTACACGAGGCATTGTATGTTATGCCTGATTCTGATTTATGCTACTGACTGAATCTGATACATTTTGGTAGCTATACGAGACCTTTTCAAATCAAAATCAAATCAAATTGTATTGGTCACTTGCGCTGAATACAACAGGTGTAGACTTTACAACGGAATCCTTACTTATGAGCCCATTCCCAACAGTGCAGAGTTAGTTGAAAAGCAAGACGAGTGTTTGCTAAATACAAAAAGGAAATGGTAATACAACAGAACCAATAACGGGGCCGTATGCAAGGAGTCAGTACCCAGTCAATGTGCCGGGGTACGAGATATCTGAGCTCATTGAGGGAATACAGTATGTACTGTACATGTGGGTAGGGGTAGAGACAAACTTTGGAGGATAACCGACGGCATGCATGAACCCATTAAATGAATCTCAGTTATCAAGTGTATCTTCTGAAGCAGAATGGAAATATATATGTTATGGAAGTCTGCATTTGTTTCATGTCGAGGCTTTAACGAACCCATTCTATGGGGGTCCCTTTTGACAGAATAAACACACATTTCTTTGAAATGTCAAACCTATTTAGACTTCTCCATTTCCAGGAACATTTGCTCGCGCAGTGCAAATTGAGGTCACAAAACAAACTGGCACAGAGCAAAGTTGAAGTCTACCCTCTTGGGAGAGTGCCACATCACTAATGAAGACATGTAGTTGCTCTCTCCTTGAGGCAGATGGATTTCTTGTGAGGTATCTACACGACAAAGGGGTAAGTGTAGTAAAGATCACGATTCATTAGGAATAGACATAGGTCACTTCCCACTGAAAACAACTGGTTGAATCAACATTGTTTTTGCGTCATTTCAGCAAAAAACAATTCAATGTGATGACGTTGAATCAACGTGGAAAACTGATTGGATTTGCAAGAAGTCATCAATGTAATTTTTCATGTTCTTCACCCAACTTCGAACCTAAATCCAATGTCATGGTGAATTCTTGTTGAATTCACATTAGTTGACAACTCAACCAAGTGTAAAGCCAAAATAAACGTTGAACTGACACCTGTACCCAGTGGGTTCTTATCTTGTGCTTCTCCATTTCCAATGGCACGTATGACCAAATGCTGAGTGATGTGCCTTTATTTAACTAGGCAAGTCAGTTAAGAACAAATTCTTATTTACAATGACGGCCTAGGAACAGTGAGTTAACTGCCTTGTTCAGGGGCAGAACTACATATTTTTACATTGTCAGCTAAGGGATTTGATCTAGCAACCTTTCAGTTACTAGTCCAACACTCTAACCACTAGACTGCCTGCCGCCTGAGTCATGTATAACATGACAAGCCCTCTGCTAGTTGATGGGGTTGTTAGTGAAGATCATTGGATGAGCAGTAGCAGCAGGTGTTGGGCCTGGATTGTTAAATGCTAACTAGTCTTGACATCCTCTCCCCGGGGGACTGAGCGAGCCCATCAGGATGCCTTGATGTCTGCCGTTTTTGTCATGGAGCACCGAGCACATCATGTTTACGCTGTCAATCACATGGTGATTCCTGTCACTCACTGACGTGTTAGTGTGTGTGAGTGTGTGTTTTGAGGCCGAACGACAAACCTGCATTATTGAAAGAGCTCCACCAGCAGCACAGGGGACAGATGTCATCATGGAGGAATCAAATGAGGACATCACTGTCTGTGTTGTCGTTTTGTTCTTCTCTCTATAAATGGATGCAAGTGCAGGAGGTGGGATGACTAATTCATTAGATCTTATCACACATCGGCGTTGCACCCATCTTTTATTGCCAGAAAATAATATTACAGACATTATGAACTGAACAGGAGACCGTAATATATGGTACAAAAAGGGAATTATGTGCTGAAGTGGAGGAGTCAAGGAGCAAACACTGATTAAATCCACTCCTGAAAAAGTCTGAAAAGAACCCCATTTATGTCAGCCAAAAACCTTCAGTGGCCGTCAACCATAGTTGTATATCGTGCTAGGTTACATAAACTATAGAATAAGGGCCTCGGTAAGTAACCAGTAACTAGTCAACTTTAGGCCTAATCAGGGCAACCCTTAATTCTGTCTTTTCTATTATGTCCATTTCTATGGTAAACCATCCAACACAAACTCCCTCTTTTATCCAACAGGAACACCATTTATAGTTTGGGAAACTGGAAGCCCACACATCATTAGCAGTAATCCAGTGATAAGGATTATCTCTAAATTGTATTGTTCCACTGGCATTGAACACTGCCCAGTGGCCATAGGCTTGTATGTCTGAGCCAATGTTGTGGTGTTCTTGTAGAAGTTAAGCAGCCTGCCCTAATGACCGCATTATCATGCTGTGTGAAGTAGTTTCATACAAAATGTAATAGGGCATGCTTAGTCATGTTCTTTAGATTGCTCATACATTATACCCTAGAACAGATGTGAGCAGTCTACTGCATTTGGCTGTTGACATTTTTCTATCCTAAGTTCGCACCACTGAATTTCTGAACTCCGTCTCTGACTCACCAGTTGCCCTTAGGGTGGATATTGACTATCAATTTTGAGACATTTTCCACCATCCAGATTGAATCACATGGAACAACCAATCCTCTAACTCTCAGGCATTAAGTCCATATACTTATCAGAAGTAACAAGTCTGAGAGGACCATGTTCTGATCCGGTGCCCTGCTGATAGTGTAACGTGGACCTCTCTGAACTATGCGTCTGGTGAAATAGATGCACTCTGACACCCGCCGACCTCCTGCATGCCCTCTGCCCTTTAAAAGGTCTCTGGTGTACGATCTGAGCTTTCTGCTTTCATGTAGCAGTCCAATCTAATTTAAACTTCAAAGCAACAGCAACAGCAGAGAGAGAGAGAGAGAGAGAGAGAGAGAGAGAGAGAGAGAGAGAGAGAGAGAGAGAGAGAGAGAGAGAGAGAGAGAGAGAGAGAGAGAGAGAGAGAGAGAGAGAGAGAGAGAGAGAGAGAGAGAGAGAGAGAGAGAGAGAGAGAGAGAGAGAGAGAGAGAGAGAGAGGTGGGGACAGAAAGCCTTCCAGATTTGGTTCTGATTTCATTAAGTCTGAGAAAGAAGGGGAAATCAATTGGAGTGAGGGTGATGGTTCCCCCCAGTTACTCTGGGCCAGCGTCTCTCTAACATTAGGACTGCCGGGCAGGTGCTCTCTGTGCCCAGTTGATATGGTTAGGGATTCAGACTGACGCTTTGATGAGCAAACGAGTCCTCAGCTGTCACTCACAGCACTTGCTGTGTTTGTCTCCTCTGTGTTGGGAGAACATCAAAAGCTGACAGGCAGCTCCCTGCTCTGTTTCCTGTGTGCTAGGCCGCTGACCTCCTGATGCTGTGCCTGCTAGAGATGTCACTATGCTATTGCTCTGTGCTGTGGCCGGATCCAGAGTGCACTGCTTCCTCTCATTAGTCAGAGTTATAAAGTGGGGAGTGCTGACTGGGTGCCTCGTCTATTAAAAACCTCAATTGGGCTAAGCTCAGAGGCTTGTTGTAGAGTTGCTTACTACGCAAAGTTGTTTGAAAGCGTAGCCCTGACCTTGATGTCTTATTTAGAAAAGAAAATACATGGATTTTGTATAGAGGTGGATCATAGACTGTTTTAGCGAGACCACCCTTGAGATTTTAACTGAATTTGCATGGCTACAGGGTGAAATACAGAAACACAAAGAGGATGTTTTCTCATGTTTTACAACAGTGTGGTACAACACTCACCGGTCAGTAGATTGAAATCCAACAACAATCCCCTCCACAAAACAAACTAAAAAAATCCTCTCTCAGAGAAGGTGATGCTTCTCTCCTCACTAAAACAGTGTTCCATCAGCCTACAGCTTCACTATATGACTCTAAATGAAGTCCCTGGAAGCACAGGCAGAAATAATGTAGCTTTCTTCTCTCTCAGACAGAGGAACCCACAGAAAACAGCATAAGACCATACATCAACTACACTCACCCTCATTTGTAAGGCATTGGCAGAAGCTCCCCAGACAAGCAAGGGACCCTGTCTGTTCCATATCCCAGTGTCACCAGTAACCAGTGTAAACAAAGGCCGACACCTACTTTGGTGCCACATGTATGTCCAATCAGGTATATCCAATCACAGCCAGTAAGGTGAGACAAAGTTTGTGAGGTGAGACGAAGGAGACATTAGAGAGGTGGATGAGGCTGGGAAACCTGGGGAGGAACATTTGGATCCATGGGAGTTTGGATGGATCAGCCAAGAGGAGAGGCCGGGAAACAGGTGTCTATGTGGACATGTTGTGTTTGTGTCTCAAAGATCAAAGCTCTGAAGCTGAAACAAAGGAATATGGAATAATTCACAAGCCTGAAACTATTAGCAATAATTCAACTGAGCACAGAGCACTGCTTACCTTTCCTTTAATCATCAGATATCGACTGTGAATGTATAATTCTCTGTGGAGTATTTTGTAGTTCATTTACCCTCTTCTGAGACACAATTACTCCATTAATAGGAGCGAGCATGCACTGTACAATTCACAGTCATTAGGAAGATCCTCTATTCTATTAAAAAGCAGTGCTTGAATTGACCTGACAGCTCACTAAATAATAAGCTTGGCTGACACAGAGCATCATTCATCTCTATTATAAATGTTCACATGTGCAATCAGTGCAAACTGTAATCTTGAGTTAGAGCCACTACACCAGTATTCTATGATATTATAGGGCAGTCCAGGCATGCCTTGGCTTAATTAGGTTCTTTTAACATTTGAAATTGGGGTTACACGCCTGTGGCATATCCAGTTCATGGCTATTGGTTCTCACTGTCTCCACTAGCTTCTGATATTCTCTGAAGCATTCTAGGAATGGAAAGAAGTGGATTTAAACCCCAAAGGGACACCACCATAGCGATTACATTTTCCAGCCGCATATACTTGTAATTCAATTTTAGGTTTAGCTGCAGAGACAATAGCAAAACCCTGAAAGGTGTGGTATTTCTAACTTCCAGACATGGACTAGACTACAGTACAAACAGAAAATATTAAACAGTGACTTTATACTGCACATTTGACCAATTGTGTGTGTGTGCTGGAGAGTTACTTTGGCAAAGGATGATTTATGCTATAACTGAACACAATATCCTTATAAATGGTCTGTGATTCCACAGGGTCTTTGATTTATCCTATCAGTCTCTCTCTCACACGCACACTCTCTCTCTCGCTCTCTCTATCCCTTTCTCTCTCTCTCTCTCTCTCTCTCGCTCTCTCTATCCCTTTCTCTCTCTCTCTCTCTCTCTCTCTCTCGCTCTCTCTATCCCTTTCTCTCTCTCTCTCTCTCTCTCTCTCTCTCTCTCTCTCTCTCTCTCTCTCTCTCTCTCTCTTTTTTCTCAATCTCTCTCTCTCTCTCTCTCAATTCAATTCAATTCAATTCAAGGGCTTTATTGGCATGGGAAACATGTGTTAACATTGCCAAAGCAAGTGAGGTAGACAACATACAAAGTGAATATATAAAGTGAAAAACAACAAAAATTAACAGTAAACATTACACATACAGAAGTTTCAAAACAGTAAAGACATTACAAATGTCATATTATATATATATATATATATATATATATATATATATATATATATATATATATATATATATATATATATATATATACAATGTACAAATAGTTAAAGGACACAAGATAAAATAAATAAGCATAAATATGGGTTGTATTTACAATGGTGTTTGTTCTTCACTGGTTGCCCTTTTCTCGTGGCAACAGGTCACAAATCTTGCTGCTGTGATGGCACACTGTGGAATTTCACCCAGTAGATATGGGAGTTTTTCAAAATTGGATTTGTTTTCGAATTCTTTGTGGATCTGTGTAATCTGGGGGAAATATGTCTCTAATATGGTCATACATTGGGCAGGAGGTTAGGAAGTGCAGCTCAGTTTCCACCTCATTTTGTGGGCAGTGAGCACATAGCCTGTCTTCTCTTGAGAGCCATGTCTGCCTACGGCGGCCTTTCTCAATAGCAAGGCTATGCTCACTGAGTCTGTACATAGTCAAAGCTTTCCTTAATTTTGGGTCAGTCACAGTGGTCAGGTTTTCTGCCGCTGTGTACTCTCTGTGTAGGGCCAAATAGCATTCTAGTTTGCTCTGTTTTTTTGTTAATTCTTTCCAATGTGTTAAGTAATTATCTTTTTGTTTTCTCATGATTTGGTTGGGTCTAATTGTGCTGTTCTCCTGGGGCTCTGTAGGGTGTGTTTGTGTTTGTGAACAGAGCCCCAGGACCAGCTTGCTTAGGGGACTCTTCTCCAGGTTCATCTGTCTGTAGGTGATGGCTTTGTTATGGAAGGTTTGTGAATCGCTTCCTTTTAGGTGGTTGTAGAATTTAACGGCTCTTTTCTGGATTTTTATAATTAGTGGGTATCGGCCTAATTCTGCTCTGCATGCATTATTTGGTGTTTTACGTTGTACACGGAGGATATTTTTGCAGAATTCTGCGTGCAGAGTCACAACCATAAAGGGCAATGGGCTCTATGACTGATTCAAGTATTTTTAGCCAAATCCTAATTGGTATGTTGAAATTTATGTTTCTTTTGATGGCATAGAATGCCCTTCTTGCCTTGTCTCTCAGATCGTTCACAGCTTTGTGGAAGTTACCTGTGGCGCTGATGTTTAGGCCAAGGTATGTATAGTTTTTTGTGTGCTCTAGGGCAACAGTGTCTAGATGGAATTTGTATTTGTGGTCCTGGTGACTGGACCTTTTTTGGAACACCATTATTTTGGTCTTACTGAGATTTACTGTCAAGGCCCAGGTCTGACAGAATCTGTGCATAAGATCTAGGGGCTGCTGTAGGCCCTCCTTGGTTGGTGACAGAAGCACCAGATCATCAGCAAACAGCAGACATTTGACTTCGGATTCTAGCAGGGGGAGGCCGGGTGCTGCAGACTTTTCTAGTGCCCGCACCAATTCGTTGATATATATGTTGAAGAGGGTGGGGCTTAAGCTGCATCCCTGTCTAACCCCACGACCCTGTGTGAAGAAATGTGTGATTTTTGCCAATTTTAACCGCACACTTGTTGTTTGTGTACATGGATTTTATAATGTCATATGTTTTACCCCCAACACCACTTTCCAACAGTTTGTATAGCAGACCCTCATGCCAGATTGAGTCAAAGGCTTTTTTGAAATCAACAAAGCATGAGAACACTTTGCCTTTGTTTTGGTTTGTTTGGTTGTCAATTAGGGTGTGCAGGGTGAATACATCGTCTGTTGTACGGTAATTTGGTAAAAAGCCAATTTGACATTTGCTCAGTACATTGTTTTCATTGAGGAAATGTACGAGTCTGCTGTTAATAATAATGCAGAGGATTTTCCCAAGGTTACTGTTGACACATATTCCACGGTAGTTATTGGGATCAAATTTGTCTCCACTTTTGTGGATTGGGGTGATCAGTCCTTGGTTCCAAATATTGGGGAAGATGCCAGAGCTAAGTATGATGTTAAAGAGTTTTAGTATAGCCAATTGGAATTTGTTGTCTGTATATTTGATCATTACATTGAGGATACCATCGACAACACAAGCCTTTTTGGGTTGGAGGGTTTTTATTTTGTCCTGTAACTCATTCAATGTAATTGGAGAATCCAGTGGGTTCTGGTAGTCTTTAATAGTTGATTATAAGATCTGTATTTGATCATGTATAT
This sequence comes from Oncorhynchus gorbuscha, assembly GCF_021184085.1. Lineage (NCBI taxonomy): Eukaryota > Metazoa > Chordata > Actinopteri > Salmoniformes > Salmonidae > Oncorhynchus > Oncorhynchus gorbuscha. Next base: position 18,213,539 of record NC_060176.1, read on the forward strand.
GTTTTTGCTCTTTATTCTTTGTTATAGAACCAAAAAGATTGGAGAAGTGGTTTACCCATACATCTCCATTTTGGATAGATAATTCTCGTGTTGTTGTTTGTTTAGTGTTTTCCAATTTTCCCAGAAGTGGTTAGAGTCTATGGATTCTTCAATTACATTGAGCTGATTTCTGACATGCTGTTCCTTCTTTTTCCGTAGTGTATTTCTGTATTGTTTTAGTGATTCACTCTCTCTCTCTCTCTCTCTCTCTCTCTCTCTCTCTCTCTCTCTCTCTCTCTCTCTCTCTCTCTCTCTCTCTCTCTCTTTTCTCAATCTCTCTCTCCTTCTCTCTCTCTCTCGCTCTCTCTATCCCTTTCTCTCTCTCTCTCTCTCTCTCTCTCTTGCTCTCTCTCTCTTTTCTCAATCTCTCTCTCTCTCTCCTTCTCTCTCTTTTCTCAATCTCTCTCTCTCCTTCTCTCTCTTTTCTCAATCTCTCTCTCTCCTTCTCTCTCTCTCTCCCTCTCTCTCTCCTCTCTCTCTCCTTCTCTCTCTTTTCTCAATCTCTCCCTCTCTCCCTCTCTCTCTCCTTCTCTCTCTTTTCTCAATCTCTCTCTCCTTCTCTCTCTCTCTCTCTCTCTCTCTCTCTCTCTCTCTCTCTCTCTCTCTCTCTCTCTCTCTCTCTCTCTTCTCTCTCTTTTCTCAATCTCTCTCTCTCATTATCTCTCTTTTCTCAATCTCTCTCTCTCTCTCTCTCTCTCTCTCTCTCTCTCTCTCTCTCTCTCTCTCTCTCTCTATCTCCTTCTCTCTCTTTTCTCAATCTCTCTCTCTTCACTCTTTTCTCTCTCTCTCTCTCTCTCTTGTCTCAATCTCTCTCTCTCTCTTCTCTCTCTCTCTCTCTCTCTCTCTCTCTCTCTCTCTCTCTCTCTCTCTCTCTCTCTCTCTCTCTCTCTCTCTCTCTCTCTCTCTCTCTCTCTCTCTCTCTCTCACTCTCTCTCTATCAGACCTGCATTTTAAAGTTGAAAGGGAAGCCACAGTGGAACAGTGAGGACTCAGGGTTTGTTTGCAGGAGGAGGTTAATTGCCACAGACATGCCTCAGCAGGCTGTACAGAGCACCAGAGCACCAGAGCATCCAGACTGCTGCGCTGCATTTACTTCTGCTTTGGGGGTTGATTTATACAGAGTCAGAATAAAGGCCATGGCTTTTCATGACCTGATATATTTATAGGCTTAAATATGCTGTGGGGGTTTAAGACATCATATTATTATTTGTGTCTCAAGAATGTTGCTTCTCGTGCATTTGTGTCATTTAAAAGTATTGTCTAACAGCCCTATGTGACCAAATATCCACTGCAGCTACTGTACTCCTGGCAAAAATGCAATAGCTCCAGTGTGGTTCAAATCCAATGTTCTTTGCCATCACCTTAGATTGATGCTGTGCCAGAGGTGGCATGATGTAACCATTCCTCTCTACCTGAGTTCTATTGTCTATTCTACAGAGTAATGATATTTCATTGTATTATATCTACAGCTGTAAGAACTCTTATGTAACAATTGTAGTAATTGTCTGTCTTGAAATAGACAGTCCTTTGAAAGGCTACATAGCCACTGGTCATACCCATCAGTGAAGCAGAACTCAGCTGCAGTGTGTCCATAACTCCCATTGTGTGATTCAATGGTCATGAACGCTCCCATCCTGTATCCCAGACCATGTATGCGTCCATGAGCTCCTCCGACACAAAGTGGGGAGATGTGCAGACAGAACACCAACACTGTCAGAACACATATCCCCCCACGAACATGACAAGCCATTCAGACTGTCCCCCGGGTCTGATAAATACAGGAAGAAGTGTGACATGGTTCACATCTCAAACCGCTGAGGGACTGCCGATTTACTGCCTGCTGTCTGGGATTTGTAATCGGCCTCTTCTTCCTCCGTGCCTACACTCACCACACGTTATCTCTCTCTGCAGAACTAGTACTGCATATGCCATAACCTGGAGGGACTACTGGGACACTGTTTGTTTACTGGGCAGTTTTTTGTTGACTTGGATCAACATTCACTCTTCATCATGGACATCAGGCTCTGAGAAACGTCGCTGTCTTGTACCAGAGTCCGAGTCAGGGTTCAGAGTAGAGCTTTAACCCAGGCAATCCTCTTCCCCATGCCTCTGTCCTAGCCAAAACACGACACCACATATTCACTGCTGCCTTTTCAATACAAACTCTGGAGAGAATAAATAGCACCAATTCATTTTAGAGTGAAGTTTAGCATAAGCATAAGGAATAATCAAAAATTCCCACAAATTGCATCAAAATAATGTTAACTTTGCCCCAGCAAGTCCAATCTGAGCACTGCAGAACTGGCAATGGCTATGGACTCCTTTTCCTAAATAATATCAGCAGCCTGAAATGACATTTTCCAACAACCACAACCAGAAACATAACATTTCTAGAAATGTTTTTCCCCACAGCATTTCACTTTGTGATTCCTTTTGGGCTGTGTACTATAGTTAGCCAGTTAGACTGGGAAACAATTGAACAGAAAACTATTGAATCCCAGATGTGTGAATGACACTATTTCAAAGTGAACTTTAACAAGTGTCTTTCTCCTACTGTTTAGTCAATCTAATTGCAAATGGGGCATGTTATAGCCATTGCGCTAACCTTTGTTGTTACGATACTATTGACTCCTTTCTGAATTGTAGACCTTGGCTGTATGGGCCCTGGGGTAATCGATAGCAGTCTGGGCTCATTATTCACCAGGGTCAGATGGAGGGGAGAGAAAAAGCATCACACCACCAAGGAAATGGGAATGCAGGAAAGCAATAGCAAAGCCATTCATGTAGAGAAGCTAAATGATATTGTCCTCGAGGCACACAATGCAGTAAGATAAAATTGTCTCACTAACACAACAACATCCAAATCCCAGTACCTGTGTTTGCAAATTAAGCGTATACTGGTGGCTGCCTGGGACACACACAGAGTCACCCAAGCAGCTTCTCCCTCTGAGGGTAGCCTAAAGCTTTTCTGTCTCAGCAGCACAGGTCCTCCATTTTCCAGCCTCCCTCAGTCCTGCTCCAACTTCCTGCTTCTTCTTTCCTGCTTCAACTTCCTCCCTATTCCTTCCTGATTCAGAATCATCCCTCTTCCTTCCTGCTCCAGCAATTATCCAGTCTCCTCCAGCTCTGCACCAGCCTCCTCATATCTCCTTCAGCCTCCTCCTGCCTCCCTCATCCTCCTCTATTCAACCCCAGCCTCCTCCCTCTTCCTTCCTGCTCTAGCTTCCTCCAGCCCTGCTCCAGCCTCCTTCCACCTCTTCTTGCCTCTCCCAGTCTCCTTCAGCATCCTCCTGCTTCCCCCAGCCTCCTCCCTCTTTCTTCCTGCTCCGTCCTCCCTCAGTCTCCTCCAGCCCTCCGCCTTCCTCCTCCAGTCTCCTCCAACTGTGCTCCATCTGGTTAGAAAGCTAATAGCTTCTTTAAGAGGAACGGATCTGGGCCTCATTGAGAAGGACGGGCCATTCCATTTGTGGAAATGGAAGTGCTCATGGGTCCAATGGTCCTGTCACAGGTTTCTACAGTCACCGGAATGTTCCTTAGAGTGGCTGTGTGGTCGAGGGGAGGGGGCAGGTTCATTTGGAGGGGGAATCATTTGCATTCTGCTCTCCTCATGTCCATGCTATTCCCTCACACTCTCACACTGAAGTCTAACTGGAGTGGAGTGTGCCTGATGAGTGAAGATACTGGAAGGACAATGGATATGAAAAACATCCTATTTCTCCTTCCTCATTATCGTGTCAAAGTCAGAGAGAAGGGCATTGTCCAGTGGTTTAGGTGGAGAGAGAGGTAATGATGCATTATCTACAAATTGCTTCAGCAAATTGGAGACCATTAGTAAAATGGATGTCCACACATAAAAACTGAACTGTAACTGTACTGATTAAAAGCATACATTTTTTTTAATCAACAACCTACTTAAAGCACTCAGCTCGGTTATTGTCTTTCTCCTGCCAGAGAGTGCAATTAGCTGTGCATTAAAACCAATTACTGTCTAACGGCAAGGAGCGCAGTACAATGAAAAGGCCAGCTCGTCTGTTCAGCAAGGAAAACTTTCAGCTCTAAAATATCTTAAATGTCTGAACATTATTCATTCAGGCACTGCACCAGCGGCTAAAATCATTTATGGACCTACTGTTATGGCTTTTAGGCCATGGTGACATTTCCTCAAGACACAAGTCATTCATCATCCATTTAACAAAGTGGCGCCTCGCTCAAGCAGAACTGGGAACTCACACTTGGTCCCTTTCAGACATTTTTTGGGAACTCAGTGCGGTTCGCTTACCTTTTTGTGCATTGTGAATGCTCCAAAGGAACTAAGAGACCCGTCAAAAGAGCCCACAAAGTGAACCGAACTGAGAACATCCTCGAGAGGTGGTCAGAGTTCGGTTCACTTGAAGTCTTTTGTTCGGTTCTCTGTTTTAGTGCAATGTGAACACAAAGCTCTCCAGGTTCACTTATTATTTCCACATCAAGCACCATAAGCTACTGCAACATGTTTCCCCTGCCACAGCCCCTCTCCTTAGTGCCACCAACTAAAAAAAGATGATGTGCAGGTTGGTGGTAAGATTTTGAGTATAACATTTTCAATTTAAGCATTATTTAAACCTACAATTATTCTTCTGCTATTTATCACGCTACCAGTAATTTTTACATGTAAACATTATATTTTGATTATAATTAGTACGTCTTATTTTGTAACTAAATACAAACTATTACCTTTCAAAATGTATGTAGGTACATCCATGGCTGTGTGATAACAGGTTCTGATGGTATGGTTTGTCCTGCAGTGTGCCGTCATTGTAAATAAGAATTTGTTCTGAACTGACTTGCTTAGTTAAATAAAGGATGAATAAATAAAATAAATAAAAAATGTTGGAAAAATATCTTTGTTCTTTTCTAAACATAGCAAAATGTATGCAGAGGACTCAGATCACAAACATTTTGAAGTGAACTGGCAAGAGAGCTTTAGTTGAGTTTGAGTTGAGGTTTTCACCCCAGAGTTCACTTTAAATTAATTGATTTATTATTTATTTAACTGGACAAGTCAGTTAAGAACAAATTATTATTTACAATGACGGCCTATCTAAAGGCAAAAGGCCTCCTGCGGGGACGGGGGCTGGGATTAAAATTTAAATAAATTAAATTAAAATATAGGATAAAACACACATAACAACAAGAGAGACAACACAACACGAAATAAAGAGAGACCTAAGACAACAACATAGCATGGCAGCAACACAACATGAAAACAACATGGCAGCAGCACAACATGGTAGCAGCACATAACATGGTACCAACATCATTGGGCACAGACAACAGCACAAAGGGCAAGAAGGTAGAGACAACAATACATCACGCAAAGCAGCCACAACTGTCAGTAAGAGTGTCCATGATTGAGTCTTTGAATGAAGAGATTGAGATAAAACTGTCCTGTTTGAGTGTTTGTTGCAGCTTGTTCCAGTTGCTAGCTGCAGCAAACTGAAAAGACGAGCAACACAGGGATGTGTGTTCTTTGGGGACTTTTAACAGAATGTAACTGGCAGAACGGGTGTTGTATGTGGAGGATGAGGGCTGCAGTAGATATCTCAGATGGGGGGAGTGAGGCCTAAGATGGTTTTAAAAATAAGCATCAACCAGTGGGTCTTGCGACGGGTATACAGAGTTTACCAGTTTACAGGAGAGTATAGAGTGCAGTGATGTGTCCTATAAGGAGCATTGGTGGCAAATTTGATGGCCGAATGGTAGAGAACATCTAGGCGCTCGAGAGCACCCTTACCTGTCAATCTATAAATTACGTCTCCGTAATCTAGCATGGGTAGGATGTTCATCTGAATCAGGGTTAGTTTGGCAACTGGGGTGAAGGAGGAGCGATTACGATAGAGGAAACCACGTCTAGATTTAACTTTAGTCTGCAGCTTTTATATGTGCTGAGAGTAGGACAGTGTACCGTCTAGCCATACTCCCAAGTAATTGTAAGATACTCAAGCTCTAAACCCTCAGGGGTAATCACACCTGTGGAAGAGGTGCACTCTTCCTACTGCCTGAGCTATGTTGTTGATGTAAATTGAGAAGAGGGTGGGGCTTAGGATCGAGCCTTGGGGTATACCCTTGGTGACAGGCAGTAGCTGAGACAGCAGATGTGTGAGAGAAGTAGTTAGCTAACTGACTTTAAAGAGGACCGACAGGTTATTTTAAAGAGGACTTTACAGTGGGCTCCATAAGTATTGGGACAGTGACACATTTTTGTTTGTGTTTTGGCTCTGCACTCCAGCACTGATTTGAAAGGATACAATGACTATGAGGTTAAAGTGCAGACTGTCAGCTTTAATTGTAGGCTATTTTAATCCATATCAGGTGAACTGTTTAGAAATGACAATACTTGTACTTACTCCCCTTTTTAACCTCATAGTCATTGTATTAATTCAAATTCAAAGTGCTGGAATGCAGAGCCAACGCCAGTGGTCTAAAGTACTTAAGTAAAAATACTTTAAAGTACTACTTAAGTTGTTTATTAGGGTATCTGTACTTTACTTTGCTATTTATATATTTGACCATTTTTACTTCTACTAAAGTAGTACATTCCAAAAGAAAATAATGTACTTTTTACTCCATACATTTTCCCTGGCACCCAAAAGACAGGAAAATGGTCCATTCACATAATTATCAAGATAATTTCCCTGGTCATCCCTCCTGCCTCTGATCTGGCAGACTCACTAAACACACATGCTTCATTTGTAAATTATGTCTGAATGTTGAAATGTGCCCCTTACTACCAGTGAATGAAAAAAACAAGAAAATTGTGCCGTCTGGTTTGCTTAATGTAAGGAATTTGAAATGATTTATACTTTTACTTTTGACACAAGTATATTTTAGCAATTACATTTAGTTTTGAAACTTACGTGTATTTAAAACCAAATACTTTTACTCAAGTAGTATTATACTGGGTGATTTTCACTTTTACTTGAGTCATTTTATATTAAGGTATCTTTACTTTTACTCAAGTATGACAATTGGGTACTTTTTTCACCGCTGGCCAAAACAACAACAAAACGTGTCACTGTCCCAATACTTTTGGAGCTCACAGTATGTGAAAACCCTAAGAAATAAGTGAGAAAGCAAGTGTGAAATCTATTCTGTCTTGTGTTGAATTAATAGCTTCTTCTGTCTCCAACATCAACCACAGGCTATGCAATTTGTCTAAACCCATACCCCTACTACAAAGTCATGAAGCAGATGGAGAAACGTGAACTTCCAATTAGGCTTTTTACATTTACATTGTTGTTCAATTCCTTTCCAACCGATTGCAGGTGTCCCCAAGGAATGTATTTACCTATTTCCTTTGAAGCACAGTACACATCTAATTTGTCAGCTTTCGTTACAATGACATTTGAATTGCATTTTCCCAACCTACACTCTCCGCAAAACAAGAGTGAAACAAATAAATCTCATTCAAACATTGTTGTCCTGTAGTACTGCTGCTTCTGATCAGAATCCTTCAGTCATAAGACAAGACTGGCTAGATGAATACTACAAACGGCTGGTCTATTCTCCTGACTGTTCAACAGGAGCTGGGTACGTCATTAGGTCAGAGCCTCCAGGGTGAGGATCAAGCTGTCTGGGTCGGCCCCACACAGCAGAGAGAGCAGGATTTGTTGGAATATAATGTCCATTTGCAAAGAGGGATAAAGCCCTTAACACCTACTGAGCTCAAGAGAGTTTAACTTAGCTTGATACAGCCAAACAGATCCCCCTAAAATTCCCTCAACATCTTACAGGGAAGTAGATTCTGACCATTCTCTCCACAGAACCTGGTGTAATGACTTAATCTTTCAGGTTATTTGCATTGTCGGGGGTTGTGAAACAATGGCCAACACTTTTATATGTATGTTAGGTTTTACTGTGACCTTACTGTACAAAGTATGTTTGGATGCTAACTGATGAATGATGATTCACTCTAGGATATGTCCTTTGTCTTTAAGATGCATGTCCTTCTCAGACCTTCAGCCAATAAGTTTTGATACACAACAATGATTCACATTCCCTTTGATACCTGCTGTAATCTGGTGAAAGCGTCTTTCATTTTTATCACAATCCTTTCCCCTTTTTAGGGGAAGATATTTGATCTTCATCTTGAACATGAATCTATACCAATAAGTCATTATAAAATGTATATCCAAGAGGAAAGTGTCACTGACTCTGTGTTCATTTTTAATATGTTCTCTCTTTTTTACATCTAATGGTTTTGACAGAAGACATAACGCAGGTTTATCTTACTGCCTATTATTAGGATAAATGATAAATTCCATTCATAAAATTGACAAACGTGGAGGTGACACATATTTCCGAAATGATATCGATACCTAAGGTCTTGGACTGTCCATTTCCTGACCACTCCATTCACCACCACTCAGATTGGATTCTATAGAGATTTACTGCGTGAGACCAATTTATGGGAACCTAATGGACAATGACCTTGAACAGGACATCTTTTAACAACTGAATTAATTAATGATCATTTCCCAAGTCCCATAAATCAAGCAGTCAGTTCACACTTGGAAGCAGATGTAGAGGGGATGGAAGACAATCCATTATCATATCCAACTATAATGGCTGATAAATCAAAACTGATCAGGGAGCCAGATAACTATTGGGAATTACTGTATGTTTCATCCTGTACTGTCAGCTTCTTGTGATCTGATTTAAGATTCTGAAGCTGCATTTTGATGATACATACTATCACTTAAAGGACTTGCTAAAGTGACCTTTTCAGGTGTCTTCTTAAAATGCCATAAAAATGTTATTTTATAAAAACAACACAGCCATCATTAATTTCCAAAATTCCTTATAAAAGGCCCAGTGCAGTTAAAAATGTGATTTCCTGTATTTTATATAGATTTCCACAGTATGAGGTGGGAATAATACTGTGAAATTGTGAAAATGATGATAATGCCATTTAGTGTAAGAGCAGTTTAAAAAGACCGGCTGAAATGTTTGCCTGTTTTAGTAGGACAGAGTTTTCACCTGCCTGGAAAACATCACCAGGTGGTAAATGAGTCAACAGACCAATAAGAAAGAAAGTTCCAAACCTCTCTAACAATAACAGCTCGTTTTCAAATTCCCTCTGCACTCAGACCACTCCCAGGCAGTCCTAGTAAAATTCTTGCATGACAAATAGTTTTTTGCAAATAAGCTATTTTGGTTCCTTTTTTACCATTTTAGTTGAAAACAATCCCAGTAAGGTACGTAACTGTTAGCAAAAAAAATGTTTTGATATTGAGATGAAAACATCTGCATTTGTCCTTTCATTACTAACCCTTTAAAGTTGGTGGGACCACACTGATAAATCCTATATATGTGATTGGCTCTCTCTCTCTACACCTGTCTAATATCTACATATATTATACCTATGGTCCCAAGCCGAATTAAATGCTCTCTGTCAGCCCAGTTTAAGCCAGGTAAAGGAAAGTCTGGCCTCAGTTTGTTTCCAGGTTAGCACACCACTCATCTTCATCACTGGCCACACTGTTGAACAGAGTGAGGGCTATGCTCCTCTGATAAGTGGATTGAGCCTGGGTACTGCTGTATCACAAATGAATCAGTGAGAGAGAGAAGGAAGAGGAAAAGAGACTGTCATTATCCACTTGCTCCAGATGGTGTAATCCCTGAGTTACGGTGTAGTCCAGAAAGCTAATGCAGCTGCAATGCACACAGGCTGGTGATGCACTCTTTTCTATTGCTGAATGAATGGCCATAATCAGCAGTCTTACATTTCAAATCCTTCTCACTGAAACAAAGACTGTGAAGAATGTGGTGATGCAGAATCATTATGAAATGGAACCTATTGGGATTTTCTCAGAATTGCTGTGTGTTCTTTGTGTGAAAAGGCAGCTCTAGTCCCTCCTCACGTGCTGTGGATCACCTGGTTATGTTTGATGATTGGACTCGAATTCAGGACAGATGGGAGCTGTGGAGTCCTAATAATTTGTTAGAACAAGAGAGGTAATTAGTCACTGTGATGAAATGACAGGTAGAAGAGAGGAGAAGAGTGATAGAGAGGAGGGCACAGTGAGTTACTGTGCTTATGGCCTTCTTCATAATATGCTGAGTTTGTATTAGAATTTTGCATTTTTGCAGGTTTAGAGGGGGTATAATACTTCCTCCTTCATTAAGGGTAGTAAAGGATATCCTTTCCATCTAAGCTACTTTTAGTGGAATACAGGCATGTGGTGTTGGACATTCTGGGTGGTCAGATTGTAATTCTGTCTGCTTAGCCACACTCAGTGACTCTAGATGTGGTATTAGATTCAGAGTTAAGGCTTAATAAAGGCTGAGTTGTCACAATGTTCCCACCAGTACCCGATCATATTACTGAGAAACTTGGAAATGGACCTGGAGCATAATTCCGATTTCCTTTCCCTCGCTGAGTTTCTGTTGGAAGGAAGTGATATACACTTGGTCTTTGGAGAATAAAGAATAAACAATTGAGGGCTGGGTTGGTTGATGAACTTCATACAAGATGAATCATGTCTTCAAACAGATTTGATCTATTTTTCCCTATCATAAAACAAGAGTATAATTTTTTTTGCAGACTTGCCTGCCATTGGGATTATGAAAGTCAACAAACTCTGAACAAACAAACAACAGTCCAGTTCTAGGTTGCATAGCCTTCAGCTATCACATCAAACACTAGGATGTACAGAACAATAGCCCTTTCAGCGAGATATCTACTGAAATCCTTGTGATAGTGCATCCATAGACTAGTAGTTTCTGTTTTTCCTGGACTCTCCAGGCAGTGTGCACATCTGACAGACCAGGTTTTCATTCATCCCAGCACCTTCCCTGACCCCACACTCTCAGTTTCCTCTCGGGTCCTCTGGAGCTGCTCTCCCTTGTAGGACTGAGTTACAACGGCCTTGACCTGCCTTGTACTGTGTATGAAACAGTAGCCTACCTTCCAAGCCCATCAGACTGCAGGGTAACCAAGTACACCATAAAACAAAGAATGCCCTTTGGGTAAACTTTGCAGTCCAGTGGCCTTGTAAGATGTGCTTTTGGGTATAAATGAGAGACCGTGTAAAGGGGGTCCAGATACATTCACACACACCCACACATGAAAGGAAATGAGAAAACACATAGGGTCTTGTTGAGTGTACCCATGGATATTTGGGGCAGCACTCCTTTTCAGTGTAACATCCTCCCAATTGTCAGTGTGCAGGATTTAAATGCGGCTGATTTAGGCTTGCATATTTTGATAAAAAATATTTTGTGTGTTTTCGCTCCACTTGCTGAGGGTATAATTGCAATAGCTATCACATCATATAAATAGCTGATTTTGGACAAAAGAAATCACTGAAATATCTTGCAAAAAGCAGCAAACAAACTTGAAAGCTCCAGACAATTGCCTGACAGCTTGAGTTTAAATACATTCGACTCGAATGAATTCCAATTTGTCTAGATATCACATTATGAAAGAGAAAAGGGTGTTTATTCCAGTTTCATTTAGGGCTACATGTTTTGTTGTAAATATTTCATGAACATGGTTTATTTGTCCTTTAATAAGTGAAGCGTGACGTTGTTTGGTTAATTGTATCCCTTTGAGAATATATGTTTATGGAAAGCTACTCAGTGAGAGACGGAAGTGAATAGATCATTTTTGGTCATTTTATTTATCCACAATGGTTTCCATGGAGATGCCTTTGGAGCATTCATGATAAGAGCTTATAGGTACTGTATATTTTTCAAAAAATGACAGAATGACATAATAGACAATGTCAACAGCCTAACAAAATGCTTTTGTCACTTTTTCTTTTTAATTGAACTGCTAGTTGAAGTTTTGTTCTCTATTCTCACTATTCTAGCTAGATTTCCATACTGCATTATCCAATGCGTTGTTGGGATAACATGTGTATATTTTACTGAATGTGTGAAATTCGAGTGACTAATGTAAAATGAACCAAACAGCTCATCATCACGTTTTCCCTCCAAGCAACCATAGCAAATGTTTGCAATTTGAGGCTCCATGTTTGAGCTTAGCAGATCATGGGGAAATATAAACTAGATTAGTTGTGAGAGAGAGCGAGCACCTGTCACAAGGCAGAGTGGAGGGAAATTAGAATGAGGGAAGTTGATAATTAGGTATAGGTGTTTCCTCATCACCTTTTAGCATTCCATTTTAGCAGCATGCACTATTTCCCCGTCCACGGGAGCATGGGTAATGATGGCATTACCCATTCTGTTGTAGAGGAGAAAACAAACCCTCTGGGAGTATATGGGGACAGCTATAGTATCCCACAGGGTTGGTATGGCCAAATTTCAGCTGCAGCATGTTGTTGCAGTGAGTCTTTCCTGGGTCATGCAATATTCCAGTGTCTTTCTTCCTAAGTCACTGAACGGCTGCAGCTTTAGCAAAATGCCAAACCAACCAAGCGTAACTTCAGATACGTATTGGGTCAGAGATCCATAAGGTCTTCCATTACAAAGATGCTCTCATTTCTCCTATTTATCCAAAAATATATTCAGCAAGTGAAATTATTCAGCAAGCCCAAAAAAGTAGTACAACTTTTACAAGTGCTTTTAGGTGCTTATTCTCTTGGTTGGATATGTGAAAATGAATATATTGAAGTAGAATGGCCACTTTAATACTCGGAAGATACCGGTGAAGAGAAATTATGGGCTTTGCATTATCAGGTGGCAGAAGATTTTTCTCCCTGAGAAGAGTGGATCTTCTGAGGCATAACATTCTCTTTCACAACCATAGACTTCCTAATTCTTTAGCCTAATTGCATTTAAGGATTCCATTGTTTGGTATTGTTTATCTGCTGCAGTTGTCTCTCTCTCCCTCTTAACCATTTCCCATCCTCCCTTGGCACTGTGTCAGCCGCCACACATTGACTTTGACAGGCCAATTTACCTCAATAAAGCTAATTAATTTGCAGAAACAAGAGGCTGGGGTAAAATAATTGCTGCAAATCAGCTGTGTGTATTTCCAGTCATTTGGAAAAGCACATTTGATGTAATGATGTATATCTCCAGGTTAGTGTAGGGCAGGCTGTCTTATCAACACTATAAGGGTAAGGTGTGTGTGGTAATCTCTGAACATATGTCATATTCATCTGAGTCATTTATTCATTGGAAGGTGTACAGTGCCTTCGGAAAGTATTCAGACCCATTACTTTTTCCACAATTTGTTACATTACAGCCTTATTCAAAAATGTATTAAATTGATTTTTCTTTCATCAATCTACACACAGTACTCTGTAATGACAAATCAAAAAACAGGTTTTAAGAAATGTTTACTAATTTATAAGAAAAAAAAACCTGAAATGTTACATTTACATAACTATTCCGACCCTTTAACCGGTACTTTGTTGAAGCACAGATTGGATAATCTGTATTTGGGGAGTTTCTCCGATTCTTCTCTGCAGATCCTCACAGGTTCTGTCAGGCTGGATGGGGAGTGTTTCTGCACAGCTATTTTCGGGTCTCTCCAGAGATGTTCAATCTGGTTCAAGTCCGGGCTTTGGCTGGGCCACTCAAGGACATTCAGAGACTTGTCCCGAAGCCACTCCTGCGTTGTCTTGGCTGTGTCCTTAGGGTCGTTGTCCTGTTGGAAGGTGAACCTTCACCCCAGTCTGTGGTCCAGTGCTCTGGAGCAGGTTTTCATCAAGGATCTCTCTGTACTTTGCTCTGTTCATCTTTGTCTCAATCCTAACAAGTCTCCCAGTCTCTGCCGCTGAAAAACATCCCGACAGCATGATGCTGCCACCACCATGCTTCATTGTGGGGATGGTGCCAGGTTTCCTCCAGACATGATGCTTGGCATTCAGGAAAAAGAGTTCAATCTTGGTTTCATCAGACCAGAGAATCTTGTTTCTCATGGTCTGAGAGTCTTTAGGTGCCTTTTGGCAAACTCCAAGCGGACTATCACTTGCCTTTTACTGAGGAGTGGCTTCCATCTGGCCACTCTACGTTGTAGTCTGTCGTCTTGTGGTAGAACGGATACGTTGTAGTACCATCGTCGTGTGGTAGAACGGATACGTTGTAGTACCCTGTTGTTCTGAAGAGATTGTCCGTCCTTTCCAAGGCCACGCACATTTACAACTGCTGCTGATAACTCAACGTCTAGGATGTATAATTTCTTTAGTGAATACGAATTCAAAGTTCATACCAAGTTGCCATACTATAAGCTCATGCTATGTTCTGTCTGGTATAGTCGAAATTCATCCTTCCAACGTGGCGATCGTCACTGCCACATTGAAAGTCGCCCTTCTAAATGTATGGATAACAGTCCTGATGTCATCTGGAACACAATGTTAATTTCGTTAAGTTGTAGTTGTTCAACCATTTGCAACCAGAGCTCACGCTGAGGTTGGCTTAGTTCGCCATAAATTGGGTCACGGGAGCTCTTATAGAAATGTAGAAAAGGGGTTGGTTCATCATTTCCAACCAATGCCTATTCACGTGGGCGTGGCCACTGATTGAGCATATTTTACTTATGAAAACAATTCTCTAATTTTAAAAACTACTTTTCACAAATAGTTTCATATTTAAACATTTAAATTGCACAACAATTCCATATGAATTTGATAACTAGAATGTGTGGACTTTCCAAAATTGATGTTACCATACTTTCTGTATGTTAACAAAGGGCTTTCCAAAAGTCCATTCTGTAGAATAGAGAGAGAAAGGGGGGGTAAGGTATTTATGGGGATCATAAACCTCACCAACAGGGCAATATCATGCCAACAGACAGGTGTGTGCCTTTCCAAATCATGTCTAATCAATTGAATTTACCACAGTTGGACTCCAATCAAGTTGTTGAAACATCTCAAGGATGATCATTTCCGCACATTCATAGCAAAAGGTCTAAATACTTATGTAAATAAGGTATTTCTGTCTTTTATATTTGTTAAATTTGTAAACATTTCTAAAAACCTGTTTTCACTTTGTCATTATGGGGTTTTGTGTGTAGACTGCTGAGGAATTGTTTTTATTTCCTCAATACGGAATAAGGCTGTAACGTAACAAAATGTGGAAAAAGTCAAGGGGTCTGAATACTTTCCCAAGGCACTGTATGTGCTATTAAAGCAGTTTTATGCACAGGGGCTTTTACCATGGTCATCACAAGGACTGTCTACTGTGCACCTCGGAATACCAGAGGGCAGCTAGTGTGCATGTCTGAGGATGTTGTCACCCAGTGTGACATCTAAGACAAGTCAGGAAAACGTGGCCTGTGCTAGCTCTTAGCCTCTGTCTCCCATAGTTAGTGCATCTTGCTCTTTTCTGGCAGGCTGATATAAGTGCCAGTGAAATATTAATGTCTGCTTGACGCTGGTGCCCAAGAGCAGAGACAATTAGGTCTGGCAGCAATCAAAATAGGGTGAGACAGGTTGTTAGAGCCTTCCATACGGAACCGGTGGCTCTACACTTATTCTGTCTGAAATAGTTCTACTCATATAAAAATTAACAGGACAGGTCTGTGTGTGTGCGTGTGCATGCATGTGGGTAAGGCATTGCCAATTTCCACACACTAGACCTGTGTTACTCACCTTTTTTGCTCTGATGACTATCACTTCCTGTCGGAAATATCATGACCTGTTGTTACCACGGTGAGGAATGAAATCTGCCATTCATAGACTTAAAACACACTGGTGGCAAATAAATAATAAATGTCACCCAGTATCCACAATAGAACACAATGGAACATAAATCTGTTGTGCAGACACAATATCCAGGCTGGACCAGTCACCCTGTCTGTTGGCACAGTCATCATTCTACCACGATATACAGCACAAAATATGGAGCATGAAAATCATTCAGCGTTTAGCACCTGAGAGTGAGGATCAACTGTTTTCCATATCTTCAATATATCATTCCTCTCACATCATCTCTGGAGACTAGGCCTGAGTAACACCAAGCAGTCCCATCAGTCCACCCATGGCCACGGAAATGGCATGCCATGACAAACTGAATCTCTGAGACACAATTAAGCACCAGTGAGAGCGGGCAGTTATCGGTTGAGGGGAGGCCAGATTGACAGCTCAGTGGAGGCAGTGCGGGGTTAAAGATGAGCTCTGTCAGTGAAGAGGGGATGCAGCCCTGTCATCTCCAAGAAGGCCTGGGCCTCCATCAATATCTTTTCAATTTCAGGCTGGTGCATGGAGGCAAACAGCCTTAAGAGAAGAAGCTAAAACAGCAGGCATCCTGGGTCCCTGGCCTGGAGATAAGAGCAACAGGTCATGAACACAGTACAGGCCCTGAGAGAAATGGCACTCGAATGGAAAAAATAGAGAGGAAGAGAGGAAGACGTCCAGCAACTTGTTACCAAGTGTCATCTCTAAAAAATGAAGGGAAGTGAACCAAAGTTTGTTTTCTGGCCGTGTGTGCGTGCATGCACATGCATGAGTGAGATTATCCTTGGGTTTGTGCTATTGAACAGGGGAGTGGCTGTTATGACCTATCAGTGTCCCTTCTCCATATGAGCCTCATTACAGTGACATTAACAATTGTAAGAGACTCCGATACAGCAGGGGACACTGGACTAATCTGATCTGCATTATGTTACTGCACCAGTGTCCAACCAGATTAGGAGAGAGCAGGTGTGTCTTACATGTCTCAGGCATTCTGGTACGTCTGAGTGAACCTATGTGAACTGATATGGAGATATTGAGTCTGTATGCTGCGTATGTATAGATGAAGCGGACATTGAACACTATTGTGTTGTGCCAATTAAAACAGATTGTATCCTCCACTGCCTACGGTATCCTCCACTGCCTACTGTATCCTCCACTGCCTACGGTATCCTCCACTGCCTACTGTATCCTCCACTGCCTACTGTATCCTCCACTGCCTACGGTATCCTCCACTGCCTACTGTATCCTCCACTGCCTACGGTATCCTCCACTGCCTACGGTATCCTCCACTGCCTACTGTATCCTCTACTGCCTACGGTATCCTCCACTGCCTACTGTATCCTCCACTGTCTACGGTTTCCTCCATTGCCTACTGTATCCTCCACTGCCTACGGTATCCTTCACTGCCTACTCTATCCTCCACTGCCTACTGTATCCTCCACTGCTAATGGAGATGGTAGTACTCTATAAGCCTCCACAAAAGTTCACGAGTGTGAATCTGACACTCAATAAACATCTTGACCCCAATCAGAGACAGAGGATATTTCTACTTTTAATCTGCTCTGACAGCGTGTTAAAAGGAAGCATGAAAAATAACCTCACAAACAGCAGCATGTGTTTGTAGGTTATAAATACTTCATTTCATTCGGCAACACAAGAACATCTTTAGCATTGCAGCACTTTTGAGTGCTTTTTGTTTTTCACAATACTTTTCCACTGAACTGTGATAATAGGCTGAAACAGATCAGCCTACAGGATGGGGTATCTTGAGAAGGGACATGATTGACATGACAGATAGCTGTCATGCAGGTGATAGAGGACCCAAAAGCGACTTAACAGAAACAGAGTTTATTCAAATCCAAACAGGGAGTAACAGAAATCCTCTAGTCTGTAGAGGGGAAATAACAAGAGAAGCGGCCACAGACTGCAGGTCGCTTCGGGTAGGCGCAGGCCGTAGTAGACAGAGACACCTGCTCACACGCAGCATCTGATGAAGGCAAAAAACACGACAGGACAGGGCGAAACACAATCACAGCATGGTGAATACAAAACAAGGAACCGACGGGACAGGAACGGATCACAAAGGAATAAATAGGGACTCTAATCAGGGGAAAGGATCGGGAACAGGTGTGGGAAGACTAAATGATGATTAGGGGAATAGGAACAGCTGGGAGCAGGAACGGAACGATAGAGAGAGGAGAGAGAGGGAGGGGGAGAGAGAGGGATAGAAAAAGGGAACGAACCAAATAAGACCAGCAGAGGGAAACGAACAGAAGGAAAAGCAAAATGACAAGATGATATAAGACAAAACATGACAGTACCCCCCCCCACTCACCGAGCGCCTCCTGGCGCTCTCGAGGAGGAACACTGGCGGCAACGGAGGAAATCATAGATCAAACGGTCCAGCACGTCCCGAGAAAGAACCCAACTCCTCTCCTCAGGACCGTAACGAAAAACGATAAAAAGGGAAACTAGGGTACTACTCTAAAAAAAAAATGAGAACTAGGGACAGACTGAGACAGGGCAGGAACAAGAACAGGAGAGATGCGATGGCAGGGAACAGACTGAGACCCAGCAAGACCAGGAGCAGAAGCAGAAAAAAAAATTACCAGACTTCTTCTGCGCGCAGTCTGAACACGCAGCCACGAAACGGCGCGTGTCACGCTCCTGAGTCGGCCACCAAAAGCGCTGGCGAATAGACGCAAGAGTGCCTCGAACACCGGGATGACCAGCTAACTTGGCAGAGTGAGCCCACTGAAGAACAGCCAGACGAGTGGAAACAGGAACGAAAAGGAGGTTACTAGGACAAGCGCGCGGCGACGCAGTGTGCGTGAGTGCTTGCTTAACCTGTCTTTCAATTCCCCAGACTGTCAACCCGACAACACGCCCATAAGGAAGAATCCCCTCGAGATCAGTAGAAGCCACAGAAGAACTAAACAGACGGGATAAGGCATCAGGCTTGGTGTTCTTGCTACCCGGACGGTAAGAAATTACAAACTCGAAACGAGCGAAAAACAACGCCCAACGAGCTTGACGGGCATTAAGTCGTTTGGCAGAACGGATGTACTCAAGGTTCTTATGGTCTGTCCAAACGACAAAAGGAACGGTCGCCCCCTCCAACCACTGTCGCCATTCGCCTAGGGCTAAGCGGATGGCGAGCAGTTCACGGTTACCCACATCATAGTTGCGCTCAGATGGCGACAGGCGATGAGAAAAATAAGCGCAAGGATGAACCTTATCGTCAGACTGGAAGCGCTGGGATAGAATGGCTCCCACGCCTACCTCTGAAGCGTCAACCTCGACAATGAATTGTCTAGTGACGTCAGGAGTAACGAGGATAGGAGCGGACGTAAAACGTTCTTTTAGAAGATCAAAAGCTCCCTGGGCGGAACCGGACCACTTAAAACACGTCTTGACAGAAGTAAGAGCTGTGAGAGGGCAGCAACTTGACCGAAATTACGAATGAAACGCCGATAGAAATTAGCGAAACCTAAAAAACGCTGCAACTCGACACGTGACCTTGGAACGGGCCAATCACTGACAGCTTGGACCTTAGCGGAATCCATCTGAATGCCTTCAGCGGAAATAACGGAACCGAGAAAAGTAACGGAGGAGACATGAAAAGAGCACTTCTCAGCCTTTACGTAGAGACAATTCTCTAAAAGGCGCTGTAGAACACGTCGAACGTGCTGAACATGAATCTCGAGTGACGGAGAAAAAATCAGGATATCGTCAAGATAGACAAAAACAAAAATGTTCAGCATGTCTCTCAGAACATCATTAACTAATGCCTGAAAAACAGCTGGCGCATTGGCGAGACCGAACGGCAGAACCCGGTACTCAAAATGCCCTAACGGAGTGTTAAACGCCGTTTTCCACTCGTCCCCCTCTCTGATGCGCACGAGATGGTAAGCGTTACGAAGGTCCAACTTAGTAAAGCACCTGGCTCCCTGCAGAATCTCGAAGGCTGATGACATAAGGGGAAGCGGATAACGATTCTTAACCGTTATGTCATTCAGCCCTCGATAATCCACGCAGGGGCGCAGAGTACCGTCCTTCTTCTTAACAAAAAGAACCCCGCCCCGGCCGGAGAAGAAGAAGGCACTATGGTACCGGCGTCAAGAGACACAGACAAATAATCCTCGAGAGCCTTACGTTCGGGAGCCGACAGAGAGTATAGTCTACCTCGAGGAGGAGTGGTCCCCGGAAGGAGATCAATACTACAATCATACGACCGGTGAGGAGGAAGGGAGTTGGCTCGGGACCGACTGAAGACCGTGCGCAGATCATGATATTCCTCCGGCACTCCTGTCAAATCGCCAGGCTCCTCCTGGGAAGTAGGGACAGAAGAAACGGGAGGGATGGCAGACATTAAACACTTCACATGACAAGAAACGTTCCAGGATAGGATAGAATTACTAGACCAATTAATAGAAGGATTATGACATACTAGCCAGGGATGACCCAAAACAACAGGTGTAAACGGTGAACGGAAAATCAAAAAAGAAATAGTCTCACTGTGGTTACCAGATACTGTGAGGGTTAAAGGTAGTGTCTCAAATCTGATACTGGGAAGATGACTACCATCTAAGGCAAACATGGGCGTAGGCTTGTCTAACGGTCTGAAAGGAATGTTATGTTTCCGAACCCATGCTTCGTCCATGAAACAACCCTCAGCCCCAGAGTCAATCAAGGCACTGCATGTAGCACCCGAACCGGTCCAGCGTAGATGGACCGACATAGTAGTACAAGATCTAGATGAAGAGACCAGAGTAGTAGCGCTCACCAGTAGCCCTCCGCTTACTGATGGGCTCTGGCCTCTTACTGGACATGAATTAACAAAATGTCCAGCAACTCCGCAATAGAGGCACAGGCGGTTGGTGATCCTCCGTTCCCTCTCCTTAGTCGAGATGCGAATCCCTCCCAGCTGCATGGGCTCAGTCTCAAAGCCAGAGGAGGGAGATGGTTGCGATGCGGAGCAGGGAAACACCGTTGATGCGAGCTCTCTTCCACGAGCCCGGTGACGAAGATCTACCCGTCGTTCTATGCGGATGGCGAGAGCAATCAAAGAGTCCACATCTGAAGGAACCTCCCGGGAGAGAATCTCATCCTTAACCACTGCGTGGAGTCCCTCCAGAAAACGAGCGAGCAGCGCCGGCTCGTTCCACTCACTAGAGGCAGCAAGAGTGCGAAACTCAATAGAATAATCCGTTATGGACCGTTCACCTTGGCATAAGGAAGCCAGGGCCCTAGAAGCCTCCCTACCAAAAACTGAACGGTCAAAAACCCGAATCATCTCCTCTTTAAAGTTCTGGAACTTGTTAGAGCAATCAGCCCTTGCCTCCCAGATAGCTGTGCCCCATTCTCGAGCCCGGCCAGTAAGGAGTGAAATGACGTAAGCAACCCGAGCTCTCTCTCTAGAGTATGTGTTGGGTTGGAGAGAGAACACAATCTCACACTGCGTGAGAAAGGAGCGGCACTCAGTGGGCTGCCCGGAGTAGCAAGGTGGGTTATTAACCCTAGGTTCTGGAGGCTCGGCAGGCCAGGAAGTAACAGGTGGCACGAGACGTAGACTCTGGAACTGTCCAGAGAGGTCGGAAACCTGAGCGGCCAGGTTCTCCACGGCATGGCGAGCAGCAGACAATTCCTGCTCGTGTCTGCCGAGCATGGCTCCTTGGATCTCGACGGCAGTGTAACGAGCGTCTGAAGTCGCTGGGTCCATTACTTGGTCGGTTCCTTCTGTCATGCAGGTGATAGAGGACCCAAAAGCGACTTAACAGAAACAGAGTTTATTCAAATCCAAACAGGGAGTAACAGAAATCCTCTAGTCTGTAGAGGGGAAATAACAAGAGAAGCGGCCACAGACTGCAGGTCGCTTCGGGTAGGCGCAGGCCGTAGTAGACAGAGACACCTGCTCACACGCAGCATCTGATGAAGGCAAAAAACACGACAGGACAGGGCGAAACACAATCACAGCATGGTGAATACAAAACAAGGAACCGACGGGACAGGAACGGATCACAAAGGAATAAATAGGGACTCTAATCAGGGGAAAGGATCGGGAACAGGTGTGGGAAGACTAAATGATGATTAGGGGAATAGGAACAGCTGGGAGCAGGAACGGAACGATAGAGAGAGGAGAGAGAGGGAGGGGGAGAGAGAGGGATAGAAAAAGGGAACGAACCAAATAAGACCAGCAGAGGGAAACGAACAGAAGGAAAAGCAAAATGACAAGATGATATAAGACAAAACATGACAGATAGCCATCTTAATAATGTCACTGTGGACCTAACATATCCGTTTCCTGGGAGACGCTGGATGTCAGTGATCAATAGGTTCCAGCGCTGTGATGACAGCTATGATTTATTATCCTCTACACCAGGTTCACATCATTATCACCCAAAAGTATTCCTTCTGTACATACATAGACACTTAGTGTACAAAACATTAAGAACACCTGACCTTTCCATGACATAGACTGACCAGGTGAATCCAGGTGACAGATTAAAGAAGGATTTTTAAGCGTTGAAACACTTGAGACATGGATTGTCTGTGTGTCATTCAGAATTTGTATGACCAAGACAAAAGATTGAAGTGCCTTTGAACAGGGTATGGTAGTAGGTGCCAGGCGCACCGGTTTGTGTCAAGAACTGCAACGCTGCTGTTTTTTTCACCCTCAACAGTTTCCGTTGTGTATCAACAATGTTCCATCACCCAAAGGACATCCAGACAACTTGACACAACTGTGGGGACATTGGGGTCAACATGGGCCAGCATCCCTGTGGAACGCTTTCGACACCTTGTAAAATCCATGCCCTGACAAATTGAGGCTGTTCTGAGGGCAAATGGGGGTTGGGGGGTGTTCCTCATGTTTGGTATACTCAGTGTATTTATTCAGAAGATGTAGGCTACTATGTTGATTTGAAATGTTTACTTGAAGCTCCACAAAACAAAAAATCATGGAATATTAATTTATGGTACAAGATTGTGGTTTGAGGAAGCAGCCCCTATTTCCTTATCTTAATCATGATTATTCAAGGTAAATGGTGTATTCCAGTGGCACATTTACCACAAAGCACCCCCGAAAGACCACAAGAACTAGCTCAACAATACTAATGAGCATCTTGATGGGTGGTGTATATGAGCAGGCAGAGAAGCTGCACACAGAGCACTTTCTGCACCGCAATGACTGCCCCATTCCCATTCCCACACAGTGAGAGAAATCTACAGCTCTGATTAGCTGTATAGTTCTGTAAAAGTGATCTAAGGAGGGGTATGGAGGATGGTATAGCTTGCGAGTCACAGTGAGTGATGATGTCATTTGAACTTTGGCAGGTCATACATACGCTGTACGTTATTAGGAGTTATTAGTCTCACCCTCAGTGTGATATAGCAGCAGTGGTAATTACAGGGGAGCTTGGAAGAGGCTCAGAGGCTCTGTGAATGGCCACCCCTGTTACTGTAGCTGTCCGTCCGTCCGTTTGTTAGTCCCCTCACTAGGCTGGCTCGGGAGAGGGAGGAGGACTGGAGAGTTACACATGGTGGCGTGACAAAAGAGCCCGCCGTCCTTCAGGCTCTTATCGGCTTATTCTGCTCAGATGCAAGTGGAAAGCTGGAAGGCCCTGCCTGCCTGGCATCTTTCTCCGTGCTGGATGAAAGTCACAGAATCCTCACTGACCTCAGATACGCCACATCACTGTATCCTTATCATTGAACATTGCATTTGATATGCAGTGAATTATTTTACATCATGCAGAGACAGAAAAGTTAAAAGATATAGTAAATCTCAGTCAGTTTTTCTTGTACTATGAATTAATGAATATTTTAGTAGTAGTAAATAGTTTTATTTTATTGTAGCCTAGACTACATCTCACCCTTTTGGTTTTACTCTGAAAGCATGTGCATTTACGTCTTGCTATGCTTTATAACAGATGTAACAAACAATTCAGGTTACAGAGATATAATTCTCAGGATTTGGCCCTTCAGATTTGCTGCTTGACAACTGTGTTGTTTTAATGGCTGGGGTCTGTAGCGGAACTGAATTCTATAGGAAGTGATCCCTGTTCACTGGTTGGAGGATTCATGTGGCGTAGCCTGCAGCCCTGTTCTGTGTCTATCAAGGCACAAGACCCAAATGCAGACACCGGAGGCAGATGGTTGGAGTCTTACAATGTTTATTAATCCAAAGGGGTAGGCTAGAGAATGGTCATGCACAGGCAAAAGGTCAAAACCAGTTCACAGTCCAGGAGGAAGAAAGTGGAAGAACGGCTTGTGGTCACGGCAGGCAGAATGGCCAGACAGGCGGATACAAAGTCCAGAAACAGGCAAGGGTCAAAACCGGGAGGACTAGAAAAAGGAGAATGCAAAAAAACAGGAGAACGGGAAAACCGCTGGTTGACTTGGAAACATACAAGACGAACTGGCACAGAGAGACAGGAAACAGGGATAAATACACTGGGGGAAACAGGCGACACCTGGAGGGGGTGGAGACAATAACAAGGACAGGTGAAACTGATCAGTGTGTGACAGTGTCCTGGCTGTGTGGACTAATGGGAGGCCTTGGTCTGACAGAAGGTGATACAGTGAACTGAGAGCTGCAAGACTGGAGACTGGCCCCAGATCAGCAACCCTACTGAGCTCCAGTAGGGCCAGCCTGGTGCAGAATATTGGTCCTGGGGCCGCAGGGTAGCCTAGCGGTTAGAGCGTTGGACTAGTAACCGCAAGGTTGCAAGTTCAAACCCCTGAGCTGACAAGGTACAAATATGTCATTCTGCCCCTGGACAGACAGTTAACCCACTGTTCCTAGGCCATCATTGAAAATAAGAATTTGTTCTTAACTGACTTGCCTAGTAAAATAAAAAAGAACACCTGCCTGCTAACACCAGAACAGCGCAAAGAGACAATCACACACAAGGCCAACATTGCTGCAGCATAGATTTTTCTGTATGCACACACAAAACAAACTTTTGTCATGATAAGGGGAAAATAATATATACCCAGGGGCCAATCTGAAGGACATGGCTGAATAAGAATTACCCATCTGACGCATAACCCAACTCAAAACACCTGCAAATGAATCAAAGGCGATATGTAATGCAGCCGTTGTGACTGCAAGTCTGGTGGAATGAATCACATGCAGCCTCACTCTCAGCCTCTGCCAAGCAGATTGGATGGAGAAATGGGGATCATTGAACACTGTGAAGAAGCTTGTAAAGCGGTTATGCAAATGTGATGTGCTGCATGAGAATTTTATTTAAAAAATAAATATGCATAAGCTGTGTGGGGAGTTCACAAATGCTGAGGATAAGACATGAATAGCTAATGATTGACTTGCAGGTTGCTCAAACAGAATTAGAGTTTTGCATAATCACCACTGTTAACCCTGAAATAGGCACGTCCACGACAACATGCTTTGACAAATGTATTATTTGGTTTCTAAGGCTCCTTGGAGCAAAACAAATAAGTCCTAAATCATTGGCATAACGGGAGATAATGAAGTGTTTCACAGACTGGAGCATAGCACATCTAGTGTACTATAAGGGTTTGAATGTGTGGTAATATAGCTGATATGGCCATATGTCTTCCTGAGTATCTTGGGATCAATTATGGACTAAATGTAAACACTATACAGGGAGAAATGTATTGTGATAAGCATAGCCACGGGAAGTAGGGGTCATGAGGGTGCTGCAGCTCCCCCTGATAAATAAAAAATTAAAAATGGAGTTAAACAATTCTAGAAAAATTATTGAACTAGGTCTTTATTACTACTGTATGAGCAAATAAAAATATGTGTTAGCAGAGCGGAGATAAACACTCCTCAGATGTCA
Source organism: Oncorhynchus gorbuscha (assembly GCF_021184085.1). Classification (NCBI taxonomy): domain Eukaryota; kingdom Metazoa; phylum Chordata; class Actinopteri; order Salmoniformes; family Salmonidae; genus Oncorhynchus; species Oncorhynchus gorbuscha. The sequence continues at coordinate 18,239,034 of NC_060176.1, forward strand.
AATCTGATGTCAAATGAAAACTGAGTCTTTTTTGTTTTTAATTAAAGGTAGACTAGGCGATATTACATAGGTGCAGAAAGTAAACAGCATTGTGGGTTAATTTCCACAACAACTAAGAGCGTTGATGTGCGAGTCTCAACTTTTCTGCTGTTTTGGTGCCCTGGCTACCACGCTGTAAAAAGGCATGAACCGATCCCATGCACATGAGCACATACCGTGTGTAACTGTCTGGGAGCTAAGTCTTGCATCTCGCTCATCTCAATATATGTGTCACGACTTCCACCGAAGGTGGATCCTCTCCCTGTTCGGGCGGTGTTCGGCGGTCGTCGTCGCCGGCCTACTAGCTGCCATCGATCCAGTTTTCCTTTTCGTTTGCGTCTGTCTGTATTGTTTACACCTGTGTCTTATTAGTTGATTTCGGTGGGTATATTTACCTCCGCTGCCTGCTAGTCTTTGTACGTGATTGTTTTCTGTGGTTACGTTATTAGGGGTGCGTGGCTGCACCACGGGGTTTCTGTTCTCACGGCAGTTGTGCCGTTTGGTATTGAGTTTAGGAGTAGCGGGTACTCCGTGTGTAGCGCTTTATTTCCCTGTGTGTGTGGCAACCTCGTTTGGGCGTGTTTCAGTCCCATGTTGTATTTGAGTTGGGATTTCTTGCTCTCCTGCTCCTGATTCCTGCACCTCCCTCCGTTAGGAGGCACGTAACAATATGTGGTGCTGCGCGTGGCAACGTCCTTTCACTGAGTCTACCTTTACAACCATTTTGTAACCTAAATTGTCATGTTTTGTCTTATTGTCTTGTCATTTTGCTTTTCCCTCTGTTCGTTTTCCCCCTGCTGGTCTTTTTAGGTTCGTTCCCCTTTTTCTCTCTCCCTTCCCCTCTCTCTTCTCTCTATCGTTCCGTTCCTGCTCCCAGCTGTTCCTATTCCCCTAATCAATCATTTAGTCTTCCCACACCTGTTCCCTATCTTTTTCCCTGATTAGAGTCCCTATTTCTCCCCTTGTTTTCCGTTTCTGCCCTGTCGGATCCTTGTCTATTGTTCACCGTGCTGTGTCTGTGTATCGCCCTGTCGTGTCGTGTTTCCCTCAGATGCTGCGTGGTGAGCAGGTGTCTGAGTCTGCTACGTTCAAGTGCCTTCCCGAGGCAACCTGCAGTTCATGATCGAGTCTCCAGTCTGTTCTCGTCATTACGAGTGGAATTATGCTTTATGATTGTAGATTTACTTTACTGGATTAAAGACTCTGTTTTCGCCAAGTCGCTTTTGGGTCCTCATTCACCTGCATAACATAAATATTAGGAATTAACTAAATGCTTTGATTCTTAGTCAAACAGATAGAAAGGGGGTCTTAGAAAACATCTACAGATAGTTAAAGGTATGAGAAATATATTAAAACACAAACATTTTGAGGTGAAGACCCCTGACAACTATTTGTGTTCTGTAAGTTTAAGAAACGTGGCCTTGGGCCTTGAAATTCCATTACCAAAACCCCACATAACTTAAATATATTTTTACATTTCTCTCCCTTGTGAGGAGGGAAGATAATGAAAATTCACTGAAGTAATAAATAAAGCTAGACCTTCCAATTAGTCAGTGTTTTTACTTCTATCTATTTGGTTTATGAACTATTAAGTGATTACAATTTTAATTCAGTTACCAAACTGATAACATAATTTAAAAAAAATCACTATCAGAATTATTGCAATTGAATTGGCTTCAATAGGAAATCATAATAGTCATAAACCACAGTTGGGTCACCTGCTACAGTCATCCTTCAGCTGGCGTACTGTTATGTTCTGCTAATAACCCAAAGCAAGTGTGAAAACAGTCTGGCCAACCCTTCACTCTCTCTCTCTCTCTCTCTCTCTCTCTCTCTCTCTCTCTCTCTCTCTCTCTCTCTCTCTCTCTCTCTCTCTCTCTCTCTCTCTCTCTCTCTCTCTCTCTCTCTCTTTTTGCCCCTCTCTCTCTCTTTTCTTTCCAGGTAGCTCTTTCCTCCAGTCAAATGATCGAGTTGCCTCATGGGTGGAATGTTATTACGTCCGGGAATGGACGAAATATGAACCAGTCATAGAGATATATGTTTCACAAGTTTGGAGATCAGGGCTTTCTAAGACTGGCACTGAAAGCTAGGGATGGACAAATCAAATGAAATCAAAGATTATTTGTCACGTGCGCCGAAAACAACACGTGTAGACCTTACAGTGCTTACTTACAGGCGCTAACCAATAGTGCAAAAAAAGGTATTAGGTGAACAATAGGTAAGTAAAGAAATAACAACTGTAAAAAGACAGTGAAAAACAGTAGCGAGGCTACATACAGTAACGAGGCTACATACAGTAACGAGGCTATATGCAGTAACGAGGCTATATGCAGTAGCGAGGCTATATGCAGTAGCGAGGCTATATGCAGTAAATTTGGCTATGTGCAGTAGCGAGGCTATATTCAGTAACGAGGATATAAAAGTAGCGAGGCTATATGCAGTAACGAGGATATAAAAGTAGTGAGGCTACACACAGGCACCAGTTAGTTGGGCTGATTGAGGTAGTATGTACATGTAGATATGGTTAAAGTGACTATGCATATATGATAAACAGAGAGTAGCAGTAGAGTAAAAGAGGGGTTGGCGGGTGGCGGGACACAATGCCGATAGCTCGGTTAGACAATTTGCGGGAGCACTGGTTGGTCGGACCAATTGAGGTAGTATGTACATATGTACATGAATGTATAGTTAAAGTGACTGTGCATATATGACAGATGAGAGAGGAGGGGGTAAACTGGCATGAAAGGATGAAGGGATAACCTTACTCCTTTTTCTGTTCAAATGTCTATTTCAGCAGCAATGGAATGAATATCTCAGTTTTGGAGATTACATTGGAAATGTGACAAACAGCACTGGTTTGGAACAAACATTTTCACTCTGAAACAAACATTACTTGCATGTTACCCTTTTTTAAAGGCCCAGTGCAGTTGAACGCATGATTTTTCTGTGTTTTATATATATTTCCTCACTATGAGGTTGGAATAATATTGTGAAATTGTGAAAATTATTTTGTCATAGGGTTTTGGATAGGGTTAAAACCTAAAGTTTAGGCACTCATTCCGGATGCTTAAGGTAAGGGTTAAGGTTTGGGATAGGGTTAAAACCTAAAGTTTAGGCACTCATTCCAGATGCTTAAGGTAAGGGTTAAGGTTTGGGATAGGGTTAAAACCTAAAGTTTAGGCACTCATTCCGGATGCTTAAGGTAAGGGTTAAGGTTTGGGATAGGGTTAAAACCTAAAGTTTAGGCACTCATTCCGGATGCTTAAGGTAAGGGTTAAGGTTTGGGATAGGGTTAAAACCTAAATTTTAGGCACTCATTCCGAATGCTTAAGGTAAGGGTTAAGGTTTGGGATAGGGTTAAAACCTAAAGTTTAGGCACAGTGTTTCCTTTGACACATTGGTGGAGCTGGCTTCTGGGTTGGAGGCGTGCTGTGTTAAGGAGCAGTGCGACTTGGTTGGGTTGGGTTTTGGAGGACGCATGGCTTTCAACATTTGTTTCTCCCGAGCCCGTACAGGAGTTGTAGTGATGAGACAAGATAGTAATTATTAACAACAATTGGATACCACGAAATTGGGGAGAAAAGTGGGGGGGGGGGGGGGGGTAGAAAAATAAGAAATGGTTGCATTGGACCTTTATCAAACTTTGGGATCATTTTGGAACATAACGGAATGGTAGCATTCTGGAACATACTTTAATGTTCTGAAATGAAAGTCGGGGTTCTGGCACAGATGGGACGGGAGGCCGGCTGGACAGATGGCATCCCGTTGAAAGACAGTTAGTGGTTTGGAAGAAGAGGACAGGACTGTCATGTTTTGTCTTATTTTGTCTTGTCATTTTGCTTTTCCCTCTGTTCGTTTTCCCCCTGCTGGTCTTTTTAGGTTCGTTCCCCTCTTTCTCTCTTCCTCCCTCTCTCTCTTCTCTCTATCGCTCCGTTCCTGCTCCCAGCTGTTCCTATTCCCCTAATCAATCATTTAGTCTTCCCACACCTGTTCCCTATCTTTCCCCCTGATTAGAGTCCCTATTTCTCCCCTTGTTTTCCGTTTCTGCCCTGTCGGATCCTTGTCTATTGTTCACCGTGCTGTGTCTGTGTATCGCCCTGTCGTGTCGTGTTTCCCTCAGATGCTGCGTGGTGAGCAGGTGTCTGAGTCTGCTACGTTCAAGTGCCTTCCCGAGGCAACCTGCAGTTCATGATCGAGTCTCCAGTCTGTTCTCGTCATTACGAGTGGAATTATGCTTTATGATTGTAGATTTACTTTACTGGATTAAAGACTCTGTTTTCGCCAAGTTGCTTTTGGGTCCTCATTCATCTGCATAACAAGGACGGGACAGAAGAGGTTCCTGACTGGAGGCTATAGGCACTTAAGGGGTGGAGAAAAAAATTTGAACGCAGGTAGAGCACAGATGCACAGAGGAACTGATGTGTTCAATTAGGGATCAAGGGGAGACATTTCTTCCACAACAGTAAATCACAGAGTACACTACATCTGAAAGGTACAATAAAGGTCAAAATGACTCCCTTCTACCATTTCTAAGTGAAAATACAATTGCACCTGCAGCGGAACGGAGAGGCGGACATGTAAGGTCTGTTGGCATCCCTGCAAGCAAGGCAACTATTTCACAATGCGGCACATTTGTTATCTGTGTTGCTGCTGCTCATAGGCTGCTGGACCTGACAGCAACTGGGACCTTCACAAGATGAAGGAGCTGCCAGAGAACATGGAGGACCAGATATTACTCTTACTACAGACTGCTGGTCAGAACTCATTTCAACAAGTCATGCACACACTGATAAATGGCCTCTTGGGTTCTACTATGGCCTTGCAATCCTTTAGTCATTAGAAAGATCAGATCACACCACTCCTTCATAACAACATGACACCAAGGACCTGAGAATGCCCGCAAGCAGGTGCACATATAGGCTGCTTCAATGGTTCTGTCAGTTCTCTACCAGCCAAAAATGTATAATAGGTGAGGTCAGTTCAGTCTTGAAAATCCCCTATAATATTCTGTAATCAAACAATATCACTATAATCTACTGTGTCAAGATTTGCTTAGCTCGTCAGGGGCATGGACTCTACAAGGTGTCGAAAGCATTCCACAGGGATGTTGGCCCATATCGACTAATGCTTAACATAGTTGTGTCAAGTTGGCTGGATCTCCTTTGGATAGTAGACCATTCCTGATATACACAGGAAACTGTTGAGCATGAAAAACCCAGCAGCGTTGCAGTTCTTGACACAAACCCGGGTGCCTGGCACCTACTACCATACCCCGTTCAAAGGCACTTAAATCTTTTGTCTTGCCCATTCACCCTCTGAATGGCACACATACACATTCCATGTCTCAAATGTCTCACGGCTTAAAAGTCCTTCTTTCATCTTTAATCTATATCATCTATTAATGTTATTCATCTTTTTCATAATTTCCTAATTAATAACAAACATTCTTATTTTTTCATGACAAAAATCAAGTGTTTCTACATGACCAAGAGTATGTAGACACCTGCTCATCAAACATCTCATTCCAAAATCATGGGCATTAATATGTAGTTGGTCCCCTCTTTGCTGCCATAACACTCTTCTGGGAAGGATTTCCACAAGATGTTGAAACATTGTGATGGGGACTTGCTTTCATTCAGCCACAAGAGCATTAGTGAGGTCGGCACTGATGTTGGGCGATTAGACTTGGCTCGCAGTCGGCGTTCCAATGAATCCCAAAGGTGTTCGATGGAGTTGAGGTCAGGGCTCTGTGCATGCCTGTCAAGTTCTTCCACACTGATTTCGACAAGCCATTTCTGTATGGACTTCGCTTTGTGCATGGGGTCATTGTCATGCTGAAATGGGAAAGGTTCTTCCCCAAACTGTTGCCACAAAGTTGGAAGCACAGAATTGCCTAGAATGTCATTGTACGCTGTACCGTTAAGATTTCCCTTCACTGGAACCAAGGGGCCTAGCCCGAACAATGAAAACAGCACCAGACCATTATTCCTCCTCCACCAAATGTTTCAGTTGGCACTATGCCAAATCCAGATTTGTCCATCAGACTGCCAGATGGTGAAGCGTGATTTATCACTCCAGAGAACACGTTTACACTGCTCCAGAGTCCAGTGGTGGCGAGGATTACACCACTCCAGCCAACGGTTGGCTTTGCGCATGGTGATCTTAATCTTGTGTGCGGCTGCAGCTCCCGGCAGGCAGTTCGGAACTCTGTAGTGAGTGATGCAACCGAGGACAGACAATTTTGACACACTACGAGCTTCAGCACTCAGCGGCCTCTTTCTGTGAGCTTGTGTGGCCTATCACTTCGCGGCTGAGCCGTTGTTGCTCTGAGATGTTTCCACTTCAAAATAACAGCACTTACAGCTGACCAGGGCAACTTTCGCAGGGAAGAAATTTTAACTGACTTGTTGGAAAGCTGGCGTCCTATGACGGCACCATGTTGAAAATCAATGAGCTATTCAGTAAGGCCATTCGACTGCCAATGTTTGTCTATGGAGATTGCATGACGGTGTGCTCGATTTTATACACCTGTCAGCAATGGGTGTGGCTGAAATACCCAAATTCACTAATATCAAGGAGTGTCCACATACTTTTGTATATATAGTGTATGTCAAACGGTTTGGTTATATTGTATGTGTGTGAGGTGTATACTGTACTTTTGTTTCAAAGTAGACTTTAGGACTACCAAGACTCTGTGTGATCCTGATTTAGGTTAATGTCACCTCTCCCAACTCTTACTGACACCTAGACATGACCCCCCTCTCTTTCTATTGACTGTATCCAGCATCCTTACTCACCAGCATCCTTATCGACACTATGGGCGTTGAAAAGGTGTCATTCCACCCTGGCCTTGATTTCAACGTCCACAGATGTTGTTTTATGATACGTTCTGGACCGGCTTAAATGTCAAAATCCATACATGTTGATTTTTGGACCGGCCTTGATTTGGCCCAAACACAGATGTCCATGATTGGTTCAGATTTGGTCCTGTCCGGGAATGGACGAAATATGAACCGGTCATAGACATATATGTTTCACAGGTTTGGTGAGCACAGTACAAGTACAGTATAGTACAGTAGAGCACAGTAGAGTACAGTAAAGTAAGGAGTTGAGTAGAGTGTACAGTACAGTGCAGCATAGTACAGCGCACAGTAGAGTACGGTAAAGTGCAGGATTGATAATCGCAAAACCTGGCCATGACACCCCTATCCACTATCCAGTCAGGATACGCAGAAAAAAACATTTTCAATATAAACATGTGTATAATACACACTTGTACTTGAAATAGGATAAATCTAAGCACCCATTAGTTATATTATATGTACAGTACAGTACAGGAAAGAAAAATAAAGTTGAGTAGAATATAATTCAGTACAGTACAGTCCTGTGTGCAAGGAGTTTTGAATATTCGTTTTATTTTATTTCCAGACCAGACCAAATCTGAACCAATCATAGACGTTTATGTTTCACAAGTTCGGACATCAAAGAACAGCACAGTAGAGCTCAGTAGAGTACAATCCTGTACTGTACAGTATAATAGAGTAGAGTAGGGTAGAGTTCAGTACAGTACATAGTAGGGCACACTAGAGTTGTGTACACTATAATGTACTGTACTCTACTGAGCCCTACTGTGCTGTACTTTGATGTCCAAACTTGTGAAACATAAACGTCTATGATTGGTTCAATTTGGTCTGGTCTGGACCATCCAAATTTGGTCTTGTTTGGAGGCAGAGCACATTAAAATAATAACCAGTGTGTAGAATAATACATGAATATGGAAAGGATGATATTCCATATTTCTAGCATTGTGTACCTATTTAGGATACATCAGCATGCAGAGAATGACATTCATATATACTGAACACAAATATAAACGGAACATGCAATAATTTAAAAGATTTTACTGAGTTACAGTTCATAGAAGGAAATTAATTTGCCCTAATCTATGGATTCACATGACTGGGCAGGGGCGCAGCCATGGGTGAGCCTGGGAGGGCATAAGCCTACCCACTTGGGAGCCAGGTCCAGCCAATCAGAATGACTTTTTCCTCACAAAAGTGCTTAATTACAGACAGAAATGCTCCTCAGCACCACCTCATTTTAGTATTTTATTGGACTTTTATTGTCCCCAGCACAAGGTGCACCTGTGTAATGATCATGCTGTTTAATCAGCTTCTTGATATGCCACACCTATATGTTGGATGGATTTTCTTGGCAAAGGCAAAATGCTCATTAACAGGGATGTAAACAAATTTGTGCACAAATTTTGAGAGAAATAAGCTATTTGTGCATATGGAACATTTCTGTGATCTTTTATTTCAGCTCATGAAACATGGAACCAACACTTTTCATGTTGTGTTTATACATAATTATGCATTTCTGTGTTGTACAGATTATGGATCCATGATGAAATCACGTTCCACTTCACTTACTATAGTTCAACAACCAGAAGATATGTTTCCAAAGTCACGGTGTGACTGTTCAGAGGAGACTGCTTGAATCAGGCCTTCATGGTCGAATTGCTGCAAAGAAACGACTACTAAAGGACCAATAAGAAGAAGAGACTTGCTTGGGCCAAGAAACATGAGCAATGGACATTAGACTGGTGGAAATCTGTCCTTTGGTCTGATGAGTCCAAGTTTTTGATTTTTGTTCCAACCTCCATGTCTTTGGGAGACACCGAGTAGGTGAACGAATAATCTCTGCATGTGTGGTTCCCACCATGAAACATACAGGAAGAGGTGGGATGGTGTGGCGGTGCTTTGCTGGTGACACTGTTAGTGATGTATTTAGAATTCAAGGCACACTTAACCAGAATGTCTACCACAGCATTCTGCAGCGATACACAACCCCATCTGGTTTGCGCTTAGTTGGACTATCATTTGTTTTCAACAGGACAATGACGCAACACAACTCCAGGCTGTGTAAGGGCTACTTGACCAAGAAGGAGAGTGATGGAGTGCTGCATCAGATGACCTGACCTCCACAATTACCCGACCTCAACTCAATTGAGATGGTTTGGGATGAGTTGGACCATAGAGTGAAGGAAAATCAGCCAACAGGTGCTCAGCATATGTGAGAACTCCTTCAAGACTGTCGGAAAAGTATTCCAGGTGAAGCTGGTTGAGAGAATGCCAAGTGTCTGCAAAGCTGACCTCAATTCAAAGTTTGACTACTTTGAAGAATCTAAAATCTAAAATATATTTGACTTTCGATTTGTTTAATACTTTTTTGGTTACTACATGATTCCGTGTGTTCTTTCATAGCTTCACTATTACTCTACAATGTAGAAAATAGTAAAAATAAAGAAAAGCCCTTGAATGAGTAGGTATGTCCAAAATTCTGACTGGTACTGTGTATATTAGTGACATCTTCATAGGTTTTGTTTTCTTTGAGATTTGCTTTGTGAAAACAAACACGTTGACACAGTTGATTAGATGGCAGTGGAGAAAAGAGCAAAACAAACAGAACTATGATGTGAGACCGCACACAGAACACTGGCTCAGTGGAATGCATCAGTAAATTGGGTTCGACGAAAACAAACATACTGAAGGGACATTCCTATCTGTTCTTAGTGGCAGGGCCTTCTAAGACTGGCACTGAAAGCTCTGGATGGACAGATAAGAGAGGAGGGGGTAAACTGCATGAAAGGATAAAGGGATAACTTTACTTTTTCTGTCCAATCATCTATGTCAGCAGCAATGGAATGAATATCTCAGTTTTGGAGACTACATTGGAAGTGTGACAAACAACACTGGTGTGGAACAAAGATTTTCACTCTAAAACAAACATTACTTGAATATATCTCAAATCTATTATACTTTTTTAAAGGCCCAGTGCAGTCGAACGCATGATTTTTCTGTGTTTTATATATATTTCCTCAATATGAGGTTGGAATAATATTGTGAAATTGTGAAAATTATGATAATGCCCTTTTAGTGTAAGAGCTGTTTGAAAAGACCACCTTAAATGTCAAACAAGCTCTCACAGTTTCACTTCAGAATTTACTTGTTTTTGACAACCTGGGTTGACTCCTGCTCAGTATCATTCCGCTTCTCCAAACATCAAATTTCAAAGTTGCTCCAAACATCTAATTTAAAAGGTTAGGGTTAAGGTTTTGGATTAGGATTAAACCTAAAGTTTAGGCACTCATTCCGGATGCTTAAGGTAAGGGTTAATGTTTGGATATGGTTAAAACAGAAGACAAAAAACGAGTGTCCACCACTGAGATCAATCTCCCTAGCAAAACCCAAGCCTACTTGATGGTTATAGCACTCACTGTTGCCTCTATTGGCCAGTTTTGAAGGCATTTCCTGGCGTCCTCAGGAAATGCCACAAGATGAAGGAGCTGCCAGAGAACATGGAGGACCAGATATTACTCTTACTACAGACTCTGCTGGTCAAAACTCATTTCAACAAGTCATGCACACACTGATAAATGGCCTCTTGGGTTGTACTGTGGCCTTGCAATCCTTTACTCATTAGAAAGATCAGATCACACCACTCCTTCATAACAACATGACACCAAGGACCTGAGAATGCCCGCAGGCAGGTGCACATATAGGCTGCTACAATGGTTCTGTCAGTTCTCTACCAGCCAAAAAAAGGATAATAGGTGCAGTCCGTTCAGTCTTGAAAATCCCCTACAATATTCTGTAATCAAACTGTATCACTATAATCTTCTGTGTCAAGATTTGCTTAGCTGAAGTTGGCAGGGGAAACACCGTGATTCTGCATAAACACACATTTCTGTGGCAGCGTGGCTCTGCAAATGTGGTCCCATCTACCTTAGCCCCAGTCTCTGTGTGCACTCCCAGGGTTGGCAGGCTAAAGCCTGAGTATGATGTGGAAAAGACACAAATAGACTAGTGCAGGAACTCCGGAGTGAAGCACTGCCAGTGACTACACACAACCTGCCCAAGTGCTAAAGCTTTTAATCACATTCCCCAGGAGACTGGGGAAGGAACAGTCCATTGTGTGTATGCACATATAGTACACAGTATAGTGTAAAGTCTATTGCTTGTGGGACTTCCATTGTGTCTGCACATGTTCAGTGATGGGACGTCAATTGTGTATGGACATATATTGTTGTGCAGTGGTGAGGCTGGTGAGAAGTGCTTGCTTTGTGTCACATCCTCTCACAGAGCTGCCTCTGTGGCTATATGGGATTCTCAGCAATGTTTTGAATTTGCATACTGGGTAAGGGAGCACACTGTCCATATTTATATTTGCCATTCAAGTTTAATCCAAACAGTTCTATTTCTAGTGGCTCAATCCTATAAGATTTATGCTTTGTAAACACTGTCAAACATTTGTTGAATGTGTACAGCCTTTGTGGCACAGTTTTTTCCACCCTAGTATAAATATACACCGAGTGCACAAACATTAGGAACACCTTCCTAATGTTGAGTTGCATCACCCCCTTTTGCCCTTAGGACAGCCTCAATTCGTTGGGTTATGGACTCTACAAGGTGTCGAAAACATTCCACAGGGATGTTGGCCCATATTGACTCCAATGCTTAACATAGTTGTGTCAAGTTGGCTGGATCTCCTTTGGGTGGTAGACAATTCTTGATATACACAGGAAACTGTGAAGTATGAAAAACCCAGCAGCGTTGCAGTTCTTGACACAAACCCGGGTGCCTGGCACCTACTACCATACCCCGTTCAAAGGCACTGAAATATTTTGTCTTGCCCACCCACACTCTGAATGTCACACATACACAATCCATGTCTCAAATGTCTCAAGGCTTAAAAGTCCTTTGTTAATCTATCTCCTCCCCTTCATCTACACTGATTGAAGTGGATTTAACCAGTGACATTAATAAGGGCTCATAGCTTTCACCTTTATTCACCTGGTCAGTCTATGTCATGGAAAGAGCAGGTGTTCTTAATGTTTTATACACTCAGTGTACACACGCAGTATCTTGAAATAAGGCGTTGGCATTTCCTGGACCCTTTGGGTCGTCCTTGAGGTTTTTACTTTCTACCGGTTGCTGTCTGCTGATGGGAGCTTAGGTATCTCGTGTCATTTCACCATCAGCTCAAATACCCCATAGTCTTACTTGTATTTGACTTACAAAATGAAATTTACTACGTTTTCTTATCATCTCCGTGTCAATTGTGGTCCTCCAAACAGATTCTACGACAAACACAACTCCTGCTGCATTAAAAAAACATTTCACAGTATACAAGGAGCTGAAGGAGCCAAGAGGAGAGAAGTTATTGCAAAATAATGATTGCAAAAGGCAGTGTGTGTGTGACTATGTTGTGAAGTCAAAACTAAACTGCATCCCTCTGATCGCAAGTAAAGTCGTCCTTGAAGGAAGGGCCAATGAATCAAAGTAAACTTCAACTCGATGCTTCTGCAAACTTCACACATGTAAGTCAATAGAGTCTATGCCACTTAAATCACCCAAAAGATGATCTCACCTCTGCTCAATTCGAACACATGCCTTATGTATTTTAAGATCAGGGAGGAGTCCATCTATGTATTTCATAGTCTTTGGTATGTCTGATTTGCTATGGCTGGGTTGTGCAATGGGGCACTCTTGGCACTCTGCCGGCTTATTCACTTCATGTTAATGTAAGCACTTGAACAGATCCCTTTAGTCCGCTGTGGACAGCAGTGCACTTCAGATCGAGGAAACACTATTGTTATTTTCCCAAATTGTTGCTCTTTTCAATATATCAAGAATTCTCAACAGGAATCACATGGTGTAAACCTATTGGTTTATTGGGGTGAGACAATGTATTGTGATGTGATTCAGTATCGGTGCACTGTGTTCTTTATTTAGAAGCATTCTCACACAGTTGGATAAATAAAGCTCATCTCTATACTGGAAGAGGCAGAGAGTAAGTTCTCATGAAGATTTTAGACTTCCTGCCTCCAACTCCCTGTCTATTGCCCTGAATAGTCTTTACGTCTAATATAAACTGACATATTGGACCACTCATAGCATTATGAGAGAAATGAAGATTCATATTACAGCGCATATGGAGACAGGTTCATCTATTTGTATTTTGTTGACAATATGCAAGCAGAGTGCCATAATGGGACACAAATCACAGCTGATTTGACGAATCTCAAAACACCACCAGTCAAAAGAATGCAGTAGAAAGCAAGGAAATAGCACAATATCACAACCTAAATAAGGATTGCCTTGACACACGTATTGACAACTGCTTGTGCATTCTCATGACAGAAGAATGAGAACAAGGTGTGATTGTACCCAGATTGACTCTGCTCAGTGACTGTCTGAACACAAATCCATAGATCATCATCTACAAATCAAATCAAACGTTATTGGTCACATACATATATTTAGCAGATGTTATTGGTCACATACATATATTTAGCAGATGTTATTGGCCACATACATATATTTAGCAGATGTTATTGGTCACATACATATATTTAGCAGATGTTATTGGTCACATACATATATTTAGCAGATGTTATTGCGGGTGTAGTGAAATGGTTGTGTTCCTAGCTCCAACAGTGCAGCAGTATCTAACAAATCACAACAATACACTAATCCAAAAGTCAAATAATTGAATAAAGAAATATATAAATATTAGGACGAGCAATGTTGCAGTGGCATTGACTAACATATAGTTGAATAGAATACAGTATATATAGACCATTCTGGAAGAAAACCTGATGGAGTCTGCAAAAGACCTGAGACTGGGACGGAGATTTGTCTTCCAACAAGACAATGATCCAAAACATAAAGCAAAATCTACAATGGAATGGTTCAGAAATAAACATATCCAGGTGTTAGAATGGCCAAGTCAAAGTCCAGACCTGAATCCAATCGAGAATCTGTGGAAAGAACTGAAAACTGCTGTTCACAAATGCTCTCCATCCAACCTCACTGAGCTCGAGCTGTTTTGCAAGGAGGAATGTGAAAAAAATTCAGTCTCTCGATGTGCAAAACTGATAGAGACATACCCCAAGCGACTTACAGCTGTAATCGCAGCAAAAGGTGGCGCTACAAAGTATTAACTTAAGGGGGGCTGAATAATTTTGCACGCCCAATTTTTCAGTTTTTGATTTGTTAAAAAAGTTTGAAATATCCAATAAATGTCGTTCCACTTCATGATTATGTCCCACTTGTTGTTGATTCTTCACAAAAAAATACAATTTTATATCTTTATGTTTGAAGCCTGAAATGTGGCAAAAGGTCGCAAAGTTCAAGGGGGCCGAATACTTTCGCAAGGCACTGTACATATGAGATTGATAAAACAGTATATAAACATTATTCAAGTGACTAGTGTTCCATTATTAAAGTGGCCAGTGATTCCATGTCTATGTATATAGGGCAGCAGCCTCTAAGGTGCCAGGTTGAATAGCCGGGTTGGTAGTCAGTGCTGCTATCACTGTTCTGCTACCATTGTGCTTTGATGGAAGGCAATGACAAGCTCAAACGCTTTTCAGAAAATTCCGATTTTGACATTCAATTTCTAACAAATGTTTCAAAAGCGATGTGGCTACATTGTCTCTATTTATTTTACAAGAAAAATACAAGAAAACTTCAACGGAATATTCAACTGAGAAGGTCACACGCTCAGAATGGATTACTAAACCATACATTTTCAGCATTCTTTCTTTAATTGATTCCTAACTTTAGGGATCCATATTATGCTTCATGTAGCATAAATTATATAGGCCTATCCGTGATATATTGATTTTGATATTTCAGTGTGAATTTGGACTGAGACGGTGAAATGGTTTATCTGACTGAATTGAGTGGAATATACTGTACTGCTGGTACCTTGCCGACCTCCTGCAGGAATACACGTCAACTGTTAATCTATGTAGAGGGGTACAGAGCATCCGGAGCTCGTTTGGCAATTAACCTGTGGGCCTCCGTACTCCCCTCCATTAGCAGGGCTCTGAGACAGCTTTGTTAGCTCAGCACTTCCTCTCCAGCTCCTAGCCCCACGTAGAGCTCAGTCAGCTTCACAGCATACAAAGAGAGATAAATTGACTTGATAATGAAAATGAAATATACTCCTGGGTGATAATAGCACTAAGTCGCTGACATAATGCATTATGGCAAGGATGCGTCAATAGGGAGATTGCATTATGAGGTGGTTTTGGGGCAGGTTGTTATTTTACAAATTCTGCTGCTCTGCTAAGGAAAATGTTCTTTGTTGTGTCAAACAAGCTCTTGAAATGGGATGATTTTATTGTAGTGAATACACATGTGGAAACAAAATGTCTGAAAGGGCAAAATGATGAGGGTATGCTGCCGGGATGTTTTGTTCATTATTGTCTGTTCAGATTATGAAAGATGGTTTGTAAAAACAAATAGTGAATGTCTGTGTGAGGCGACTGCACTGGACCTGTGATCCTCTTTATCTGTAGATTAACTTTTCAGAATGAGCTGGGGGAAAGAAACTACGCCTCAGCAAGAAAATGCATTATTCTTTCCATTTAACTTTAGGAGATAAGGAAATGATGCTCTCTGTGTCTGTAATCATGAATTTGTAGAGAAATCCAGCATGAGTCTTATTCTCCCCTGATCACACATAACAAACACTGTTATTTCTCGAGATAACACAATTGCACATTACAATATTAACATGCCCATTAGTCACAATGCGAAACTAAACTAAATACATTTCTTTCTAAATGTTTCTTTGTTGCACCACTCAGGAGGGGTGAGAGTAATCCTCCTGTTAGTTCTCCCATTAAGTTAAACTGCAGTCCTCAGAAATAATTTGCCAGCTCATTTGTATTGCGCAGTCATCATTTATAAACATTTATCCCGAGGGAAGATCATATCTAAAGGTATCATTAATTATTGGGCAGCTTTGCACCACACTTGTCTTCTGCATCAAAGAATACCACAGCAAATATGTACTTATACTGTATTTACTAGTATTTTAATTCCTAGGTCTTCGGGACGATACAAAGCACAGAATGATTCACCTATCAAGCAAAATTAGAGTCTATGGACTGAGCCAGGGATGTACCTATGCGTTACATCACATCAGTTAGGTTGATTCAGACAGTCTCACTGTTGTTGAAACACATCGCAATCACTTTTATCTCAGTGCAGTTTCACCCAGCAGCACTGCCCTCTGGCATATATAGAGGGGTTTTCCCCTGATTATTGAACCCTTAAAAAAAGGGGGGTTGTTCCAGGACCAGTGACCATCATTAGCTTAGCTTCACCACACATCAGGAGACACTTGATCAGAGGGACATCAAAATCCCACTGAACCTTTTATTAAATGTACTAGCCATCAAATAGAATATTATGCAGTGTCTCAATGACAGCCGTGGCAGCATCACAGCATCAGTGTGATAAAACATTCATGGAACAAGAACCAAGTAACATGCACAGTGTGCAATTCTGTAATCACTGAGTCTGTGCCAAGCACAAAAAAATAAGCCCATATGCTATTTCCTTGATCTGCTGAGGGAATATGTGTCCTTTCATAAAATAATCCCTCTTCGTCTCTCTTCTATTGAATCATATCCTGATGGCTAATTAGACATATGGACAGAGACAGGGTTCAGAGCCTATTTACAGGAATACGATACAGACACAGAGAACGGTTTCGAGTCAGAAGCTGAGCTGCTGACATTTCCCTCTCATTGACTGACAGCTAAATTGCTGGGATGATGCTTCTGTGCCAATGATATGTCTTTTTTAAGGGACAGAGGAGGCATTTCTTTAGTCTGACGTGGGCTAGAGGGCTGCATGTAAGGGAATGCAGGACTGTTAGCTGTCGTGTCTGTTGCCTGTGTTACCTGAGTGGAACCAGACCTATAGTCTATGCTGTGTCCTCAACACGTGTACATGAAGAATGGGGAGGAGAAGAGTTGGAATCTAATAATACAGTGTTGACTGTGCAATGACAAAACACCTACTTATTATTGCATTGTAAAGGGGTCCATTTTGGGGGATTTGTGATGAATATACAGAATTGCAATATGCTGCCTCGCCATAAAAGCGTCCTGAAGTATAATGGGCTCAAGACAGCAATAAAATCAGGTATATGCTTTATGTAGCTAGACACCCTCTCATGGCACAACTGATCCAAGACCAGGGAGTCAGATCATAAATCTAAATGCAGAAAGTGCTATTCTAGGATTATAAAAGGTGTGTGTGTGTACGTGTGTGTGTGTGTGTGTGTGTGTGTGTGTGTGTGTGTGTGTGTGTGTGTGTGTGTGTGTGTGTGTGTGTGTGTGTGTGTGTGTGTGTGTGTGTGTGTGTGTGTGTGTGTGTGTGTGTGTGTGTGTGTGTGTGTGTGTGTGTGTGTGTGTGTGTGTGTGTGTGTGTGTGTGTGTGTGTGTGCAACTGACAGAGAGAGAGGGAGAAAGAGAGAAAAGTGTGTGAAGGTGAAACAGAGCTTCACCACTACAGCATGCAATGCTGAAGGGGATTGAAGTATTGACACTCAGCTCTCTCTCTGTTCCTGTTGAGTCTGAAGCAGGTGTCCACCACTAAGCTGACAACAGTATCACAGCTGCTGCTGGCTGCAGACACTACGCCACACTACACAACACAAACTGACAGCCCCTGAAGATGTGAACAGAGGTCTCTCTCCACGGTACAGGCCAGGACAACAAAATTACCCACAGCACACTGATAGAGCTCTAATTAAAGGCCAGTAGAGAATGAACGGTTCCATTTCTTTCTGTGCATTCCTCCTACTAACACAAATTGGGACTACTTTTCTGGTCTTAAATTAAACATGTAACAAAATGAATGATTGTGTGTCTGTTCCAGGTTCAGATTTAATTAGGGAAATTGAAGGAAAAGTGCTCTCTTAGATTTAAAAGTCAAGTTAATTGGATTTTCGGGACTGATGGATGTGGCTGCATGAAGCTCATTCAACAGTTTGCAACTTTTTCCTCAAATTCTCCTGAATAACTGAGCATTTCCCTCATCGTCTGGCAACCTTATCTATATGTACATATCTACCTCAATTACCTCGTACCCTGTGTACAGTGCCTTCGGAAAGTATTCAGACCCCTTAACTTTTTCCACATTTTGTTACATTACAGCCTTATTCTAAAATTGATTTAAAAATAATAATCTTCATCAATCTACACCCCATAATGACAGAGCAAAAACAGATTTTTAGAAATTTTTGCAAATTGATTAAAAATAAAAACTGAAATATAACATTTACATAAGTATTCAGACCCTTTAGTCAGTCCTTTGTTTAAGCACCTTTGGCAGCAGTATCGAGTCTTCTTGGGTATGACGCTACGAGTTTAGCACACCTGTATTTGGGTAGTTTCTCCCATTCTTCTCTACAGATCCTCTCAAGCTCTGTCAGGTTGGATGGGGAGCGTTGCTGCACAGTTATTTTCAGGTCTCTCCAGAGATGTTCGATTGGGTTCAAGTCCGAGCTCTGGTTGGGCCACTTAAGGGCATTCAGAGACTTGTCCAGAAGCCACTGTTTTTGCTGTGTGCTTAGAGTCGTTGTCCTGTTGGAAGGTGAACCTTCGCCCCTGTCTCAGGTCCTGAGCGCTCTGGAGCAGGTTTTCATCAAGAATCTCTCTGTACTTTGCTCTGATCATCTTTGCCTTGATCCTGACTAGTCTCCCAGTCCCTGCCTCTGAAAAACATCCCCACAGCATGATGCTGCCACCAACATGCTTCATCATAGCAATTGCTCAGTTTGGCTAGGCGGCCAGCTCTAGGAAGAGTTTTGATTATTTTGTGTTCTTGGGGATCTTCAATGCTTTTTCGGTACCCTTCCCCAGATCTGTGCCTCGACACAATCCTGTCTCGGATCTCTACAGAGAATTCCTTTGACCTCATAGCTTAGTTTTTGCTCTGAAACTGTGGAACCTTATATAGACAGGTATATGCCTTTCCAAATCATGTCTAATCAATTGAATTTACCACAGGTGGACTCCAGTGAAGTTGTAGAAACATCTCAATGATGATCAATGGAAACAGGATGTACCTGAGCTCAATTCCGAGTCTCATATCTCATATAAGGGTCTGAATACTTACAGTGGGGAGAACAAGTATTTGATACACTGCCGATTTTACAGGTTTTCCTACTTACAAAGCATGTAGAGATCTGTCATTTTTATCATAGGTACACTTAAACTGTGAGAGACGGAATCTAAAACAAAAATCCAGAAAATCACATTGTATGATTTTTAAGTAATTCATTTGCATTTTATTGCATGACATAAGTATTTGATACATCAGAAAAGCAGAACTTAATATTTGGTATGAAACCTTTGTTTGCAATTACAGAGATCATACGTTTCCTGTAGTTCTTGACCAGGTTTGCACAAACTGCAGCAGGGATTTTGGCCCACTCCTCCATACAGACCTTCTCTAGATCCTTCAGGTTTCGGGGCTGTCGCTGGGCAATATGGACTTTCAGCTCCCTCCAAAGATTTTCTATTGGTTTCAGGTCTGGAGACTGGCTAGGCCACTCCAGGACCTTGAGATGCTTCTTACGGAGCCACTCCTTAGTTGCCCTGGCTGTGTGTTTCGGGTCGTTGTCATGCTGGAAGACCCAGCCACGACCCATCTTCAATGCTCTTACTGAGGGAAGAAGGTTGTTGGCCAAGATCTCGCGATACAAGGCCCCATCCATCCTCCCCTCAATACGGTGCAGTCGTCCTGTCCCCTTTGCAGAAAAGCATCCCCAAAGAATGATATTCCCACCTCCATGCTTCACGGTTGGGATGGGGTTCTTGGGGTTGTACTCATCCTTCTTCTTCCTCCAAACACGGCGAGTGGAGTTTAGACCAAAAAGCTCAATTTTTGTCTCATCAGACCACATGACCTTCTCCCATTCCTCCTCTAGATCATCCAGATGGTCATTGGCAAATTTCAGACGGGCCTGGACATGTGCTGGCTTGAGCAGGGAGACCTTGCGTGCGCTGCAGGATTTTAATCCATAACGGCGTAGTGTGTTACTAATGGTTTTCTTTGAGACTGTGGTCCCAGCTCTCTTTGGGTCATTGACCAGGTCCTGCCGTGTAGTTCTGGGCTGATCCCTCACCTTCCTCATGATCATTGATGCCCCACGAGGGGAGATCTTGCATGGAGCCCCAGACCGAGGGTGATTGACCATCATCTTCAACTTCTTCCGTTTTCTAATAATTGCGCCAACAGTTGTTGCCTTCTCACCAAGCTGCTTGCCTATTGTCTTGTAGCCCATTGCAGCCTTGTGCAGGTCTACAATTTTATCCCTGATGTCCTTACACAGCTCTCTGGTCTTGGCCATTGTGGAGAGGTTGGAGTCTGTTTGATTGAGTGTGTGGACAGGTGTCTTTTATACAGGTAATGAGTTCAAACAGGTGCAGTTAATACAGGTAATGAGTGGAGAACAGGAGGGCTTCTTAAAGAAAAACGAACAGGTCTGTGAGAGCCGGAATTATTACTGGTTGGTAGGTGATCAAATACTTATGTCATGCAATAAAATGCAAATTAATTACTTAAAAATCATACGATGTGATTTTCTGGATTATTGTTTTAGATTCAGTCTCTCACAGTTGAAGTGTACCTATGATAAAAATTACAGACCTCTACATGCTTTGTAAGTAGGAAAACCTGCAAAATCGGCAGTGTATCAAATACTTGTTCTCCCCACTGTATGTAAATAAGGTATTTATTTTTTTATTTAATCAATTTTAGAATTTGGCTGTAACGTAACAGAATTTTGAAAAAGTCAAAGGATCTGAATATTTTCGAAGGCATTGTATTTATCGTCGCTGTGTATTTATTCCCTGTGTTATTATTTTTACGAAGTATGTGACTGTTGTTTTACAAAGCATGTGACAAATACAATTTTATTTTATTTGCGTGAACCAAGCCTTTTGCCTTTTGATTTCATCATCAGACATCCATTCTAAGAGTTAATTGTGTATGTTATGAGTAGAATTACACAACTTGATGAACATTTTCAAACAAATATTAACACCAGACATATTTTAATTTTGCATACGTTCATCCATCATTTTCATCATGTGCTTTTCTGCATTCCTGCATGACTTCGATCACCTTTACCAAAGCTTTGTACTCAAATTGAATGCATTTTATTCTTTGCTAGAATCCGTTTCAATTGGAATGGCATTGGACTCATCACCAATACCTGTCCAGAACGCAACTGACTATACTTCTAGGGAAGCCTTTTCCTAACACAGTTTCAAGTACTGCATCTTTGAGGACCAACATAGCACAGTTACGCTTGCATCACTCTCTTAATTCACTCAGGTTTGAGTGCCAAAACACATCATCAGCAACGCGCCACCTTGAGCGTGCCCAATAGGCTCCATCAAAAAAATGCAACACAATCTCCGCCTTCATATGACCAAAACAAAAACAAAACCCACCACCTGACCAGTAACTAGACTAGAGTGCCCCTGGTGGTGACAAGTGACAACCAACAACACACCAACTGGCAAAATGACTCTTACAATAATTAGCAGCCTATTGAAGTTCGGCACCATCCCCAGGCAGTCACCTAGAGGCTCACAAAGAGGTTGATAAAACTCATTCTTGGAGATATAACTTTGCCTTGCATCAAAAGGCCTTGCACCAAGGGCACTCAATCTGTTATTCCATTAAAGTGTTTTATTTGAATACTAAATTAAATCTCAAACCATTAAATTGCAACACTCCTCAAGGAGACAGGCCTAAAGTGATGTCAGATGAGCTGGCTGTCAGTAGATTGATACAGCAGGTTTTTGAAACAGTCAGTGTCAGTTTGTTTGCTGCAGATAAAGCAATGAGGCTGAATATTACAGCTTTCTGTATTTGCTAGACTGCTGGATCATCACAGAGAGGCAGAGGGAGCCCTGATAAGGCTCATTTCCTGGGCCGCACCTCCACTATCCAGGAAATGACTGGTTCTAACTCATTCTTTATGCTGTGGGAGTGCAGTATAGTATGTTGGATGATATGGCCTTGTGCGCAATCATATATTTAGGTACATACCCATCCTCTAAAGACCATTTTAAAAAGGAATAATCTGGACTACTTGCTTGAACACATTCTAGAATCGGTCCACACATGGCTTCTTTGACACATTTAAACTCAAGCATTTCTGGAAAATGGCTGTCAAGACCAATTATACAGAAATTGAATGCCTCTTACAACACTTTAACTGTGCCATTGTGTCAGGCATTTAAAGCACTGTCTCTCATTGAGGAAGCTAGAGACTGTACCTCTGTCTCTCCTGCCTCTCTCTCTATTCTCTCTCTCTGCTTGGTTTATTGTCCCCTTTTATCATTCAGTAGCTGATTTTTTTTTGTTCTGCTAGAAAGACGGCAGCTTCTCCCAGAAGGCTTTCTTTGGTCCAGCGTCTCTTTGACTGGTCTACACACAGACTTTTATTAAAGGGCCTTCTCCATTAAATATTCATAGACCCAATAACAGCTCGGAGTTTCCTCCACCCCCTACTAGAGATTAATGTGACACTTTTTTTCTGAGACATGTCTGTAGTGTGAATAGGTGGGACTTCATGGACCATTAAATCAATATAGTTAATCACTACATGTATGTGATATATAATAGAGATGACAATACTGTACATAACATCAAATTTTGCAGAATTTTAACAGTGGTAGATGTGGCCGGTTCAAATATCTCTCTCCCTATGTCCTGTGAGTCTGAGTCATATTATGAGAGGAGGAGTATTCTGATGTCCCACCTACACTATTACAGCCTGTTGTTGTCCTCATCTGCTGTTTCCCATTCAGTTTCTGCTAAAGCGTTGTGTAATCCAAATCTTTCTGTTCAGTTGTAGGGGTAGCGGGAGTATATAAACAGGGTCCCAGGGGCTACGTTGTGTAATCCAAATCTTTCTATTCAGTTGTAGGCGTAGCAGGAGTATATAAACAGGGTCTCAGGGGCTACGTTGTGTAATCCAAATCTTTCTATTCAGTTGTAGGGGTAGCGGGAGTATATAAACAGGGTCCCAGGGGCTACATTGTGTTTGGTGTGGCTCATCCCTAGGGCTAGTCATCACAGATATCATTTTGATGGATTAAATAACATTGGGAAAGGTACAGCGCATGAGAGAACACAAATCAATGACACAGTCAATTGTTTCCCAAAGGCAAATACACTGATCAAAATTAATTATAGCCTAGAGCTACCCACTTCCCATGAATTTCATTTGGGTCTGACCATTGTGCCAATCATGGTAAATCATTTAGACGGAAAATCAATACACAACGCAAAACCCTGGCAGGCACACCAGTCACAGTAGGAACTTAAAATGTCAAGGAATTTCTTCCAAACAATACCTTACCAAGCAGACAACAAGTCCTTATCTGCCTTTTAAATTGTTGGAGTGTATTAAGAGTAACAAAAGAGAGAGTGTTATAATGGACTGTAAGATTAACAACTTAAATTGCATTTTGAATTGCAGGAAGGAGATTTGAAGGAGGCCTACTGAATTAATGCAGAGGCTTGGGAGGCACCTAGCAGTCCAGTGGATGGGGGCCTTTGTTAGTAAGGGCCCAGGGGACAGAGGTGTCGGGTAGAGCCGCGCAACCTCTGAACCAACATGTTGCAGTCTCACAGGCTCCAAGGGAATGGAGAATGATGGACTGAGACTAAAATTCCTATTATTGGCTCGAGTCTAAAACAACAATTTTGATTCTATAGGCTACCAAGGACAGAACACAGTAGTACTTCAACATGGATCATGTAATCATAGCGCCTGCCTACCTGTAATTACTACCTGGCCTCAGAGACATACAAAATATACTTTACGTATTTCTGAGCACCTCCAAGAGGTATGATACTTACTAATGGTCTAGTTACTTTAGACAGAAATGAAAGTAGGGAGGTGGGCGGGGTGTTGGGTAGACTTAATCCACGACAGTCAAACAGTCTAGCAGTGTAAACGTTGCATGTTCGATTAGCGTCGGGGACAACTGAAGCATTTGCGATAACCCTTACCCTAAACCCTTATTCTACACTTTTAAAAAGGGGTCTAGGGATAACCCTTTGAAGGATAGTTTTTGGTTCCAGGTACAACCCTTTTGGTTCCAGGTAGAAACTTTTTGGGGTTCCGTGTAAAAATCCTTTCCACAGAGAGTTCTATATGGAATCCAAAAGGGTTCTACCTGGAACCAAAAAGGGTTCTAGCTGGAACCAAAACGGGTTCCCCTATGGGGACAGCCCCAAAAACCTTTGGAACCCTTTCTTCTAAGAGTGTAAGCTTAATCCAATTCACCTAACCTGTAAATTCAAAGCTTTGTAATTTTATTTATCCTAACTTTCGTTGCTAGTTCCCCTAACCGCCAACGTATATTCTCCCCGTTATTCTCCTTTGTTTTAATGGTGCAGCAAGCAATCTGGTCTCAGATAAAGACGTGCAATACTATACGTCCCCCAAGAACTATGATAAATTATGTAATCTAATTTTTATGCTATTTCCCACAGGGTTAAGACATCTGATACTATACGTCCTCTAAATTGTAAGATATTGACCGACCACTTATCCATTCATAATGTAGCCTAGCGTAACATAACATATACTAAATGGAGTGTCACAGAGTTACATACAATATAGTACGAATTGCCTTGAGACCACGTTGGTATTAGGGACACTTTCTGTAAAGTGACACCCCGTGGGATTGTAAAATGGCTGGTTTTCGGGAGACAGATTACTAAAAAGCGCTTTCAATAAAAATTCTCCACTGGACTAGGCTTAATCTGAGTCCTGGAAGCAAAGTTTTACACTACATGAAATATGTTATTTATGACCATTTATGATCTTGGTAGGAGTGATTGAGGTCATTACCCCCAAGTTAGTCTGTGAAGTCCCACTGGAACTTCCAAACGATCACCCTCAGTGCAGGCAGGGCTCCCCAGTGTGTGGAGATCTGCTTGTTGGTCGTGATTTAGTACACCACCACTGCTAGAGTGCATGATTAATTAGTCTTGTGTGTTAACACAGGGACATTGGGCAAGGTGAAACCCTAAGGGGGAGGCCTCAGCCCCATTAATCCTGAGAATCTGATTCCAGATTCAACTTGCCAATCGATGAGACGTGAGGTGAGATGAAGGGTTCTGACGTGTGATAAAATGCCATAATGAAAGGTTCACAGAAGAGGCAGGGGTACACTGTGATAGTTGCTATGTAAATATGCATCATCTATAGCATGCAGTGATTACACATAGTTCAATTTATTTTTAATTAGAATGAGAAATAAATGACTATCAGATGTTAAACATGATTTGACTTGAACAGAATTTGGTATTTTATTACAAAAAGCAGCAGCAACTCTTCCTGGGGTCCACACAAAACATGAAACATAATACAGAATGACATAATACAGAACATCAATAGAAAGGAACAGCTCAAGGACAGAACTACATACATTTTTTTAAAGGTACACGTAGCCAACATGCATACACAAAAACTGTCTAGCTCAAATAGGGGAGAGGCATTGTGCCGCGAGGTGTTGCTTTATCTGTTTTTTGAAACCAGGTTTACTGTTTATTTGAGCAATATGAGATGGAAGGAAGTTCCATGCAATAAGTTCTCTATATAATACTGTATGCTTTCTTGAATTTGTTCTGGATTTGGGGACTGTAAAAAGACCCCTGGTGGCATGTCTGGTGGGATAAGTGTGTGTGTCAGAGCTGTGTGTAAATTGACTATGCAAACAATTTGGGATTTTCATCACATTAATGTTTCTTGTAAAAATAAGAAGTCATGCAGTCAGTCTCTCATCAACTCTTAGCCAAGAGAGATTGGCATGCATAGTATTTTTTATCAGCCCTCTGATTACAATTAAGAGCAAAACGTGACGCTCTGTTCTGGGCCAGCTGCAGCTGAACTAGGTCTTTCCTTGCAGCACTGGACCACACAACTGGAGAATAATCAAGATTAGACAAAACTAGAGCCTGCAGAATTTGTTTTTGGAGTGTGGTGTCAAAAAAGCAGAGCATCTCTTTATTACTAACAGACCTCTCCCCATCTTTACAACCATTGAATCTATATGTTTTGACAATGACAGTTTACAATCTAAGGTAATGCCAAGTAATTTAGTCTCCTCAACTTGTTCAACAGCCACACCATTCATTTCCAGATTCCGCTGATGTCTAGAACTTAAGGAATGATTTTTACCAAATACAATGATCTTAGTTTTAGAGATGTTCAGGACCAGTTTGTTACTGGACACCCATTCCAAAACAGACTGCAACTCTTTGTTAAGGGGTTCAGTGACTTCATACGCTGTGGTTGCTGATGCGTATATGGTTGAATCATCAGCATACATGGACACACATGCTGACCTGCGGTATACCACACTTTACATGTTTAACAATTAGAGAAGCTCCCATTAAAGAAAACCCTCAGAGTTCTATTGGATAGATAGCTCAGAATCCACAATATGGCAGAAGTTGAAAAGCCATAGCACATACATTTTTTCAACAATAGGTTATGGTCAATAATATCAAAGACTGCACTGAAATCAAACAGTACAGCTCCCACAATCTTAATATTATCAATTTCTTTCAACCAATCATCAGTCATTTGTGTCATTGCAGTACATGTTGAATGCCCTTCTCTATAAGCATGATGAAAGTGGATTGTTAATTTGTTTACAGAGAAATGGCATTGTATTTGGTCAAACACCATTTTTTTAAACAGTTTGCTAAGAGCTGTCATGCTGGTAAAAGAGGACCCAAAAGCGACTTAACAGAAGCAGAGTTTAATAATGTTCAAAACGGAATAACTGACATCCTCTAGATTTGTAGAGGGGAAAACAACTGGAGAAGCGGCCACAGACTGCAGGTCGCTTCGGGTAGGCGCAGGCCGTAGTCGACTGAGACACCTGCTCACACGCAGCGTCTGATGAAGGCACAAAACACGACAGAACAGGGTGATACACAATCACGGCAAAAAACACGACAGGACAGGGCGAAACGCAATCACAGCATGGTGAATACAATATAAGGAACCGACGGAACAGGAACGGATTACAAAGGAATAAATAGGGAATCTAATCAGGGGAAAGGATCGGGAACAGGTGTGGGAAGACTAAATGATGATTAGGGGAATAGGAACAGCTGGGAGCAGGAACGGAACGACAGAGAGAAGAGAGAGCGAGAGAGTGAGAGAGGGAGGGGGAGAGAGAGGAATAGAACCAAACAAGACCAGCAGAGGGAAACGAATAGCATGGGGAGCACAGGGACAAGACATGACAATAAATGACAAACATGACAGTACCCCCCACTCACCGAGCGCCTCCTGGCGCACTCGAGGAGGAATCCTGGCGGCAACGGAGGAAATCATCGATGAGCGAACGGTCCAGCACGTCCCGAGACGGAACCCAACTCCTCTCCTCAGGACCGTAACCCTCCCAATCCACTAGGTATTGGTGACCCCGTCCCCGAGAACGCATGTCCATAATTTTATGTACCTTGTAAATAGGTGCGCTCTCGACAAGGACGGGAGGGGGGAGGGAAGACGAACGGGGGTGCGAAGAAAGGGCTTAACACAGGAGACATGGAAGACAGGATGGACGCGACGAAGATGTCGCGGAAGAAGCAGTCGCACAGCGACAGGATTGACGACCTGGGAGACACGGAACGGACCAATGAACCGCGGAGTCAACTTACGAGAAGCTGTCGTAAGAGGAAGGTTGCGAGTGGAAAGCCACACTCTCTGGCCGCAACAATACCTTGGACTCTTAATCCTGCGTTTATTGGCGGCTCTCACCGTCTGTGCCCTGTAACGGCAAAGTGCAGACCTCACCCTCCTCCAGGTGCGCTCACAACGTTGGACAAACGCTTGAGCGGAGGGAACGCTGGACTCGGCAAGCTGGGATGAGAACAGAGGAGGCTGGTAACCCAGACTACTCTGAAACGGAGATAACCCGGTAGCAGACGAAGGAAGCGAATTGTGAGCGTATTCTGCCCAGGGGAGCTGTTCTGCCCAAGACGCAGGGTTTCTGAAAGAAAGGCTGCGTAGTATGCGACCAATCGTCTGATTGGCCCTCTCTGCTTGACCGTTAGACTGGGGATGAAACCCGGAAGAGAGACTGACGGACGCACCAATCAAACGACAGAACTCCCTCCAAAACTGTGACGTGAATTGCGGACCTCTGTCTGAAACGGCGTCTAACGGGAGGCCATGAATTCTGAATACATTCTCAATAATGATTTGTGCCGTCTCCTTAGCGGAAGGAAGTTTAGCGAGGGGAATGAAATGTGCCGCCTTAGAGAACCTATCGACAACCGTCAGAATCACAGTCTTCCCCGCAGACAAAGGCAGACCGGTAATGAAGTCTAAGGCAATGTGAGACCATGGTCGAGAAGGAATGGGGAGCGGTCTGAGACGACCGGCAGGAGGAGAGTTACCCGACTTAGTCTGCGCGCAGTCCGAACAGGCAGCCACGAAACGGCGCGTGTCACGCTCCTGAGTCGGCCACCAAAAGCGCTGGCGAATAGACGCAAGAGTGCCTTGAACACCGGGATGACCCGCTAACTTGGCAGAGTGAGCCCACTGAAGAACAGCCAGACGAGTGGAAACAGGAACGAAAAGGAGGTTACTAGGACAAGCGCGCGGCGACGCAGTGTGCGTGAGTGCTTGCTTAACCTGTCTTTCAATTCCCCAGACTGTTAACCCGACAACACGCCCATAAGGAAGAATCCCCTCGGGATCAGTAGAAGCCACAGAAGAACTAAACAGACGGGATAAGGCATCAGGCTTGGTGTTCTTGCTACCCGGACGGTAAGAAATCACAAACTCGAAACGAGCGAAAAACAACGCCCAACGAGCTTGACGGGCATTAAGTCGTTTGGCAGAACGGATGTACTCAAGGTTCTTATGGTCTGTCCAAACGACAAAAGGAACGGTCGCCCCTCCAACCACTGTCGCCATTCGCCTAGGGCTAAGCGGATGGCGAGCAGTTCACGGTTACCCACATCATAGTTGCGCTCAGATGGCGACAGGCGATGAGAAAAATAAGCGCAAGGATGAACCTTATCGTCAGACTGGAAGCGCTGGGATAGAATGGCTCCCACGCCTACCTCTGAAGCGTCAACCTCGACAATGAATTGTCTAGTGACGTCAGGAGTAACGAGGATAGGAGCGGACGTAAAACGTTCTTTTAGAAGATCAAAAGCTCCCTGGGCGGAACCGGACCACTTAAAACACGTCTTGACAGAAGTAAGAGCTGTGAGAGGGGCAGCAACTTGACCGAAATTACGAATGAAACGCCGATAGAAATTAGCGAAACCTAAAAAGCGCTGCAACTCGACACGTGACCTTGGAACGGGCCAATCACTGACAGCTTGGACCTTAGCGGAATCCATCTGAATGCCTTCAGCGGAAATAACAGAACCGAGAAAAGTAACGGAGGAGACATGAAAAGAGCACTTCTCAGCCTTTACGTAGAGACAATTCTCTAAAAGGCGCTGTAGAACACGTCGAACGTGCTGAACATGAATCTCGAGTGACGGAGAAAAAATCAGGATATCGTCAAGATAGACAAAAACAAAAATGTTCAGCATGTCTCTCAGAACATCATTAACTAATGCCTGAAAAACAGCTGGCGCATTGGCGAGACCGAACGGCAGAACCCGGTACTCAAAATGCCCTAACGGAGTATTAAACGCCGTTTTCCACTCGTCCCCCTCTCTGATGCGCACGAGATGGTAAGCGTTACGAAGGTCCAACTTAGTAAAGCACCTGGCTCCCTGCAGAATCTCGAAGGCTGATGACATAAGGGGAAGCGGATAACGATTCTTAACCGTTATGTCATTCAGCCCTCGATAATCCACGCAGGGGCGCAGAGTACCGTCCTTCTTCTTAACAAAAAGAACCCCGCCCCGGCCGGAGAGGAAGAAGGCACTATGGTACCGGCGTCAAGAGACACAGACAAATAATCCTCGAGAGCCTTACGTTCGGGAGCCGACAGAGAGTATAGTCTACCTCGAGGAGGAGTGGTCCCCGGAAGGAGATCAATACTACAATCATACGACCGGTGAGGAGGAAGGGAGTTGGCTCGGGACCGACTGAAGACCGTGCGCAGATCATGATATTCCTCCGGCACTCCTGTCAAATCGCCAGGTTCCTCCTGAGAAGTAGGGACAGAAGAAATGGGAGGGATGGCAGACATTAAACACTTCACATGACAAGAAACGTTCCAGGATAGGATAGAATTACTAGACCAATTAATAGAAGGATTATGACATACAAGCCAGGGGTGACCCAAAACAACAGGTGTAAACGGTGAACGGAAAATCAAAAAAGACATAGTCTCACTGTGGTTACCAGATACTGTGAGAGTTAAAGGTAGTGTCTCAAATTTGATACTGGGAAGATGACTACCATCTAAGGCAAACATGGGCGTAGGCCTGTCTAACGGTCTGAAAGGAATGTTATGTTTCCGAGCCCATGCTTCGTCCATGAAACAACCCTCAGCCCCAGAGTCAATCAAAGCACTGCATGTAGCACCCGAACCGGTCCAGCGTAGATGGACCGACATAGTAGTACAAGATCTAGATGAAGGGACCTGAGTAGTAGCGCTCACCAGTAGCCCTCCGCTTACTGATGGGCTCTGGCCTCTTACTGGACATGAAATAACAAAATGTCCAGCAACTCCGCAATAGAGGCACAGGCGGTTGGTGATCCTCTGTTCCCTCTCCTTATTCGAGATGCGAATCCCTCCCAGCTGCATGGGCTCAGTCTCAAAGCCAGAGGAGGGAGATGGTTGCGATGCGGAGCAGGGAAACACCGTTGATGCGAGCTCTCTTCCACGAGCCCGGTGACGAAGATCTACCCGTCGTTCTATGCGGATGGCGAGAGCAATCAAAGAGTCCACATCTGAAGGAACCTCCCGGGAAAGAATCTCATCCTTAACCGCTGCGTGGAGTCCCTCCAGAAAACGAGCGAGCAGCGCCGGCTCGTTCCACTCACTAGAGGCAGCAAGAGTGCGAAACTCAATGGAATAATCCGTTATGGACCGTTCACCTTGGCATAAGGAAGCCAGGGCCCTAGAAGCCTCCTCACCAAAAACTGAACGGTCAAAAACCCGAATCATCTCCTCTTTAAAGTTCTGGAATCTGTTAGAGCAATCAGCCCTTGCCTCCCAGATAGCTGTGCCCCATTCTCGAGCCCGGCCAGTAAGGAGTGAAATGACGTAAGCAACCCGAGCTCTCTCTCTAGAGTATGTGTGGGGTTGGAGAGAGAACACAATCTCACACTGCGTGAGAAAGGAGCGGCACTCAGTGGGCTGCCCGGAGTAGCAAGGTGGGTTATTAACCCTGGGTTCTGGAGGCTCGGCAGGCCAGGGAGTAACAGGTGGCACGAGACGTAGACTCTGGAACTGTCCAGAGAGGTCGGAAACCTGAGCGGCCAGGTTCTCCACGGCATGGCGAGCAGCAGACAATTCCTGCTCGTGTCTGCCGAGCATGGCTCCTTGGAACTCGACGGCAGTGTAACGAGCGTCTGAAGTCGCTGGGTCCATTCCTTGGTCGGTTCCTTCTGTCATGCTGGTAAAAGAGGACCCAAAAGCGACTTAACAGAAGCAGAGTTTAATAATGTTCAAAACGGAATAACTGACATCCTCTAGATTTGTAGAGGGGAAAACAACTGGAGAAGCGGCCACAGACTGCAGGTCGCTTCGGGTAGGCGCAGGCCGTAGTCGACTGAGACACCTGCTCACACGCAGCGTCTGATGAAGGCACAAAACACGACAGAACAGGGTGATACACAATCACGGCAAAAAACACGACAGGACAGGGCGAAACGCAATCACAGCATGGTGAATACAATATAAGGAACCGACGGAACAGGAACGGATTACAAAGGAATAAATAGGGAATCTAATCAGGGGAAAGGATCGGGAACAGGTGTGGGAAGACTAAATGATGATTAGGGGAATAGGAACAGCTGGGAGCAGGAACGGAACGACAGAGAGAAGAGAGAGCGAGAGAGTGAGAGAGGGAGGGGGAGAGAGAGGAATAGAACCAAACAAGACCAGCAGAGGGAAACGAATAGCATGGGGAGCACAGGGACAAGACATGACAATAAATGACAAACATGACAAGAGCTGGCAGCAAGTTTATAGGTCTGCTGTTAGAACCAGTAAAGGCCGCTTTACCACTCTTGGGTAGCGGAATTACTTTGGCTTCCCTCCAGGCCTGAGGACAAAGACTTTCCTCTAGGCTCAGATTAAAAATATGACAGATAGGACTGGCTATAGAGTCAGCTACCATCCTCAGCAGCTTTCCATCTAAGTTGTCAATGCCAGGAGGTTTGTCATTATTGATCAATAACAATAATTTTTCCACCTCTTCCACACTAACTTTACAACTTGCAAACTTACACTGCTTTACTTTCATTATTTGTTTTTTTTTAATGCATAAATACAATTGCTCACTGTTCATTGTGGGCATTTCCTGCTTAAATTTGCCCACTTTGCCACTGAAATAATAATTGAAATAATTGGCAAAAATCAAATGGTTTTGTGATGAATAAGCCATCTGATTCGATGAGAGATGAGTTGAGTTTGTCTTTCTGCCCATAATTTCATTTAAAGTACTCCAAAGTTTTTTTTCCATCATTCTTTATACCATTGATCTTGGCTTCATAATAAAGTTTCTTCTTCTTTTTGTTGAGTTTAGTCACATCATTTCTCAATTTGCAGTAAGTAAGCCAGCCAGACTTATTAGCCGCTAATTTTGCTAATTTTGCTAACTTATTAGCCGCTAATTTAATCTCTTTCAACCATACAGTTTTTCAATTCCTCATCAATCCATGGAGCCTTAACAGTTCTAACAGTCAGTTTCTTAACAGGTGCATGTTTGTCAATAATTGGAAGACGCAATTTCATAAATTCATCAAGTGCAGCATCTGTCTGTTCCTCATTAATCACATTCCTGTGACTCACATCCACATAAGAGTCACTGGAAAATATTTTGTATGATCTTTTATACAGTATTTTAGGCCTAGCTGTTGGAACTTTGGCTTTCCTGGATATAGCAACAATATTGTGATCACTGCATCCAATGGGTAGGGATATAGCTTTAGAACAAAGTTCTACAGCATTAGTAAAGTTCTACAGCATTAGTAAAAATGTGATCAATACATGTGGATGATCTTGTTCCTGTAGTGTTTGTAAACATCCTGATAGGTTGATTAATAACTTGAACCAGATTACAGGCACTGGTTACAGTAAGAAACTTCCTGTTGAGCGGACAGCTTGATGAAAACCAGTCAATATTCAGGCCCCCAAGAAAGTAAACCATCACATACACTATCAAGCATTTCACACATATTATTTAGATACAGACTGTTAGCACTTGGTGGTCTATAGCAACACCCCAAAAGAAAAGGCTTTAGATGTACCAAGTGAACCTGCAACCACAACACTTCAATAACACTTGACATGAGATCAAATCAAATCAAAATCAAATTTATTTATATAGCCCTTTGTACATCAGCTGATATCTCAAAGTGATGTACAGAAACCCAGCCTAAACCCCCAAACAGCAAGCAATGCAGGTGTAGAAGCACGGTGGCTAGGAAAAACTCCCTAGAAAGGCCAAAACCTAGGAAGAAACCTAGAGAGGAACCAGGCTATGTTTTTTTTATTTTATTTTTATTTCACCTTTATTTAACCAGGTAGGCTAGTTGAGAACAAGTTCTCATTTGCAACTGCGACCTGGCCAAGATAAAGCATAGCAGTGTGAACAGACAACACAGAGTTACACATGGAGTAAACAATTAACAAGTCAATAACACAGTAGAAAAAAAGGGAGTCTATATACATTGTGTGCAAAAGGCATGAGAAGGTAGGCGAATAATTACAATTTTGCAGATTAACACTGGAGTGGTAAATGATCAGATGGTCATGTACAGGTAGAGATATTGGTGTGCAAAAGAGCAGAAAAGTAAATAAATAAAAACAGTATGGGGATGAGGTAGGTAAAAATGGGTGGGCTATTTACCGATAGACTATGTACAGCTGCAGCGATCGGTTAGCTGCTCCGATTAGCAGATGTTTGAAGTTGGTGAGGGAGACAAAAGTCTCCAACTTCAGCAATTTTTGCAATTCGTCACAGGCAGCAGAGAACTGGAACGAAAGGCGGCCAAATGAGGTGTTGGCTTTAGGGATGATCAGTGAGATACACCTGCTGGAGCGCGTGCTACGGGTGGGTGTTGCCATCGTGACCAGTGAACTGAGATAAGGCGGAGCTTTACCTAAGCATGGACTTGTAGATGACCTGGAGCCAGTGGGTCTGGCGACGAATATGTAGCGAGGGCCAGCTGACTAGAGCATACAGGTCGCAGTGGTGGGTGGTATAAGGTGCTTTAGTGACAAAACGGATGGCACTGTGATAAACTGCATCCAGTTTGCTGAGTAGAGTGTTGGAAGAAATTTTGCAGATGACATCGCCGAAGTCGAGGAACGGTTTTACTAGGGTAAGTTTGGCGGCGTGAGTGAAGGAGGCTTTGTTGCGGAATAGAAAGCCGACTCTAGATTTGATTTTCGATTGGAGATGTTTGCTATGAGTCTGGAAGGAGAGTTTACAGTCTAGCCAGACACCTAGGTACTTATAGATGTCCACATATTCAAGGTCGGAACCATCCAGGGTACTGATGCTAGTCAGGCGTGCGGGTGCAGGCAGCGAACGGTTGAAAAGCATGCTATTTGGTTTTACTAGCGTTTAAGAGCAGTTGGAGGCCACGGAATGAGTGTTGTATGGCATTGAAGCTCGTTTGGAGGTTAGATAGCACAGTGTCCAAGGACGGGCCGGAAGTATATAGAATGGTGTCGTCTGCGAAGAGGTGGATCAGGGAATCGCCCGCAGCAAGAGCAACATCATTGATATACACAGAAAAAGAGTCGGCCCGAGAATTGAACCCTGTGGCATCCCCATAGAGACTGCCAGAGGACCGGACAGCATGCCCTCCGATTTGACACACTGAACTCTGTCTGCAAAGTAGTTGGTGAACCAGGCAAGACAGTCATCAGAAAACCGAGGCTACTGAGTCTGACAATAATAATATGGTGATTGACAGAGTCGAAAGCCTTGGCAAGGTCGATGAAGATGGCTGCACAGTACTGTCTTTAATCGATGGCGGTTATGATATTGTTTAGTACCTTGAGCGTGGCTGAGGTGCACCCGTGACCGGCTCGGAAACCAGATTGCACAGCGGAGAAGGTACGGTGGGATTCGAGATGGTCAGTGACCTGTTTGTTGACTTGGCTTTCGAAGACCTTAGATAGGCAGGGCAGGATGGATATAGGTCTGTAACAGTTTGGGTCCAGGGTGTCTCCCCCTTTGAAGAGGGGGATGACTGCGGCAGCTTTCCAATTCTTGGGGATCTCAGACGATATGAAAGAGAGATTGAACAAGCTGGTAATAGGGGTTGCAACAATGGCGGCGGATAGTTTCAGAAATAGAGGGTCCAGATTGTCAAGCCCAGCTGATTTGTACGGGTCCAGGTTTTGCAGCTCTTTCAGAACATCTGCTATCTGGATTTGGGTAAAGGAGAACCTGGAGAGGCTTTGGCGAGTAGCTGTGGGTGGGGGGGGCGAAGCTGTTGGCCGAGGTTGGAGTAGCCAGGCGGAAGGCATGGCCAGCCATTGAGAAATGCTTGTTGAAGTTTTCGATAATCATGGATTTATCGGTGGTGACCGTGTTACCTAGCCTCAGTGCAGTGGGCAGCTGGGAGGAGGTGCTCTTGTTCTCCATGGACTTCACAGTGTCCCAGAACTTTTGGAGTTGGAGCTACAGGATGCAAATTTCTGCCTGAAGAAGCTGGCCTTAGCTTTCCTGACTGACTGTGTGTATTGGTTCCTGACTTCCCTGAACAGTTGCATATCGCGGGGACTATTCGATGCTATTGCAGTCCGCCACAGGATGTTTTTGTGCTGGTCGAGGACAGTCAGGTCTGGAGTGAACCAAGGGCTATATCTGTTCTTAGTTCTGCATTTTTTGAACGGAGCATGCTTATCTAAAATGGTGAGGCAGTGATCGCTGAGATCCTGGTTGAAGACAGCGGAGGTGTATTTGGAGGGCCAGTTGGTCAGGATGACGTCTGTGAGGGTGCCCTTGTTTATGTGGGGTGGCCAGTCCTCTTCTGGCTGTGCCGGGTGGAGATTATAACAGAACATGGCCAAGATGTTCAAATGTTCATAAATGACCAGCATGGTCGAATAATAATAAGGCAGAAGAGTTGAAACTGGAGCAGCAGTACGGCCAGGTGGACTGGGGACAGCAAGCAAGCGAGTCATCATGTAAGGTAGTCCTGGGGCATGGTCCTAGGGCTCAGGTCCTCCGAGAGAGAGAAAGAAAGAGAGAAGGAGAGAATTAGAGAACGCACACTTAGATTCGCACAGGACACTGAATAGGACAGGAGAAGTACTCCAGATTTAACAAACTGACCCTAGCCCCCCGACACATAAACTACTGCAGCATAAATACTGGAGGCTGAGACAGGAGGGGTCAGGAGACACTGTGGCCCCATCCGAGGACACCCCCGGACAGGGCCAAAAAAGGAAGGATATAACCCCACCCACTTTGCCAAAGCACAGCCCCCACACCACTAGAGGGATATCTTCAACCACCAACTTACCATCCTGAGACAAGGCTGAGTATAGCCCACAAAGATCTCTGCCATAGCACAACCCAAGGAGGGGGGGCGCCAACCCAGACAGGATGACCACATCAGTGAATCAACCCACTCAGGTGACGCACCCCTTCCAGGGACGGCATGAGAGAGCCCCAGCAAGCCAGTGACTCAGCCCCTGTAATAGGGTTAGAGGCAGAGAATCCCAGTGGAAAGAGGGGAACCGGCCAGGCAGAGACAGCAAGGGCGGTTCGTTGCTCCAGAGCCTTTCCATTCACCTTCCCACTCCTGGGCCAGACTACACTCAATCATATGACCCACTGAAGAGATGAATCTTCAGTAAAGACTTAAAGGTTGAGACCGAGTTTGCGTCTCTGACATGGGTAGGCAGACCGTTCCATAAAAATTGAGCTCTATAGGAGAAAGCCCTGCCTCCAGCTGTTTGCTTAGAAATTCTAGGGCCAATTAGGAGGCCTGCGTCTTGTGACCGTAGCGTACGTGTAGGTATGTACGGAAGGACCAAATCAGAGAGATAAGTAGGAGCAAGCCTATGTAATGCTATGTAGGTTAGCAGTAAAATCTTGAAATCAGCCCTTGCTTTGACAGGAAGCCAGTGTAGAGAGGCTAGCACTGGAGTAATATGATCTATTTTTTTGGTTCTAGTCAGGATTCTAGCAGCAGTATTTAGCACTAACTGAAGTTTATTTAGTGCTTTATCCGGGTAGCCAGAAAGTAGAGCATTGCAGTAGTCTAACCTAGAAGTGACAAAAGCATGGATTAATTTTTCTGCATCATTTTTGGACAGAAAGTTTCTGATTTTTGCAATTTTACGTAGATGGAAAAAAGCTGTCCTTGAAATGGTCTTGATATGTTCTTCAAAAGAGAGATCAGGGTCCAGAGTAACGCCGAGGTCCTTCACAGTTTTATTTGAGACGACTGTACAACCATTAAGATTAATTGTCAGAATCAACAGAAGATCTCTTTGTTTCTTGGGACCTAGAACTGTCACGCCTTGGTCATTGTATTTTGTGTTTTTGTTATATGTTTGGGTAGGCCAGGGTGTGACATGGGTTTATATGTTGTGATTCGTATTGGGGTCTGTATACTTGGGATCGCGGCTGATTAGGGGTGTTGTTAGGCTTGGCTGCCTGAGGCGATTCTCAATCATAGTCAGGTGCTTGTCGTTGTCTCTGATTGGGAACCGTATTTAGGTAGCCTGGGTTCGCTTTGTATTTTGTGGGTGTTTGTTCCTGTCTCTGTGTAGTAGTCACCAGATAGGCTGTAATTAGTTTCACGTTCCGTTCTGTTGTTTTTGTATTTCAGTTATTTCATGTACCGCTATTCTGTTCATTAAAGTCATGAGTAACCTACACGCTGCATTTCGGTCCAACTTTCTTCATTCAACAGACGAACGTCGTTACAAGAACAAGCATCTCTGTTTTGTCCGAGTTTAAAAGTAGAAAGTTTGCAGCCATCCACTTCCTTATGTCTGAAACACATGCTTCTAACAAGGGCAATTTTGGGGCTTCACCATGTTTCATTGAAATGTACAGCTGTGTGTCATCCGCATAGCAGTGAAAGTTAACATTATGTTTTCGTATAACATCCCCAAGAGGTAAAATATATAGTGAAAACAATAGTGGTCCTAAAACGGAACCTTGAGGAACACCGAAATTTACAATTGATTTGTCAGAGGACAAACCATTCACAGAGACAAACTGATATCTTTCCGACAGATAAGATCTAAACCAGGCCAGAACTTGTCCGTGTAGACCAATTTGGGTTTCCAATCTCTCCAAAAGAATGTGGTGATCGATGATATCAAAAGCAGCACTAAGGTCTAGGAGCATGAGGACAGATGCAGAGCCTCGGTCCGATGTCATTAAAATGTAATTTACCACCTTCACAAGTGCCGTCTCAGTGCTATGATGGGGTCTAAAACCAGACTGAAGCATTTCGTATACATTGTTTGTCTTCAGGAAGGCAATGAGTTGCTGCGCAACAGCCTTTTCTAAAATTTTTGAGAGGAATGGAAGATTCGATATAGGCCGATAGTTTTTTATATTTTCTGGGTCAAGGTTTGGCTTTTTCAAGAGAGGCTTTATTACTGCGACTTTATTACTGCCAATAAGATCTTCTTTAAGCGTTATAGGGATCTGGCTCTGAATATATACAGCAACACCTCCCCCATAAGCATTTCTGTCTCTTCTATGAATGTTATATCCTTGTATTCCTACTGATGTATCATCAAATGAATGATCTAAGTGAGTCTCAGAAATGGCTAATATGTGAATGTTATCTGATATTAGCAAGTTACTGATTTCATGAATAATTTCAATGTGGGTGAACGAGGAAGAAATTATCATGTGATTATCATAGGTTTAAATGATTTGCGGGATCTGTATTCTAGAACTAATATGGCATTTTGGCAGACAATAGTCAAGGCAGCTGTAAAGCATTTTATTCCATATCATCATGTTGTTTATTTCTAGCAAACACAACTGAATGACCAATTATGCATTCATAACCATAATGACAGCTGGCCTTTGACAATTATACATTGATATCCATACTGACAGCTGGCCTTTGACAATTATACATTCATAACCATACTGACAGCTGGCCTTTGACAATTATACATTGATATCCATACTGACAGCTGGCCTTTGACAATTATACATTCATAACCATACTGACAGCTGGCCTTTGACAATTATACATTCATAACCATACTGACAGCTGGCCTTTGACAATTATACATTCATAACCATACTGACAGCTGGCCTTTGACAATTATACATTCATAACCATAATGACAGCTGGCCTTTGACAATTATACATTCATAACCATACTGACAGCTGGCCTTTGACAATTATACATTCATAACCATACTGACAGCTGGCCTTTGACAATTATACATTCGTAACCATACTGACAGCTGGCCTTTGACAATTATACATTCATAACCATACTGACAGCTGGCCTTTGACAATTATACATTCATAACCATACTGACAGCTGGCCTTTGACAATTATACATTCATAACCATACTGACAGCTGGCCTTTGACAATTATACATTCATAACCATACTGACAGCTGGCCTTTGACAATTATACATTCGTAACCATAATGACAGCTGGCCTTTGACAATTATACATTCATAACCATACTGACAGCTGGCCTTTGACAATTATACATTCGTAACCATAATGACAGCTGGCCTTTGACAATTATACATTCATAACCATACTGACAGCTGGCCTTTGACAATTATACATTCATAACCATACTGACAGCTGGCCTTTGACAATTATACATTCATAACCATAATGACAGCTGGCCTTTGACAATTATACATTCATAACCATAATGACAGCTGGCCTTTGACAATTATACATTCATAACCATAATGACAGCTGGCCTTTGACAATTATACATTCATAACCATAATGACAGCTGGCCTTTGACAATTATACATTCATAACCATAATGACAGCTGGCCTTTGACAATTATACATTCATAACCATAATGACAGCTGGCCTTTGACAATTATACATTCGTAACCATAATGACAGCTGGCCTTTGACAATTATACATTCGTAACCATAATGACAGCTGGCCTTTGACAATTATACATTCGTAACCATACTGACAGCTGGCCTTTGACAATTATACATTCATAACCATAATGACAGCTGGCCTTTGACAATTATACATTCATAACCATACTGACAGCTGGCCTTTGACAATTATACATTCATAACCATACTGACAGCTGGCCTTTGACAATTATACATTCGTAACCATACTGACAGCTGGCCTTTGACAATTATACATTCATAACCATACTGACAGCTGGCCTTTGACAATTATACATTCGTAACCATACTGACAGCTGGCCTTTGACAATTATACATTCGTAACCATACTGACAGCTGGCCTTTGACAATTATACATTGATATCCATACTGACAGCTGGCCTTTGACAATTATACATTCGTAACCATACTGACAGCTGGCCTTTGACAATTATACATTGATATCCATACTGACAGCTGGCCTTTGACAATTATACATTCGTAACCATAATGACAGCTGGCCTTTGACAATTATACATTCGTAACCATACTCACCGCTGGCCTTTGACAATTATACATTGATATCCATAATGACAGCTGGCCTTTGACAATTATACATTGATATCCATACTGACAGCTGGCCTTTGACAATTATACATTGATAACCATACTGACAGCTGGCCTTTGACAATTATACATTGATATCCATGCTGACAGCTGGCCTTTGACAATTATACATTCGTAACCATACTCACCGCTGGCCTTTGACAATTATACATTGATATCCATAATGACAGCTGGCCTTTGACAATTATACATTGATATCCATACTGACAGCTGGCCTTTGACAATTATACATGCATAACCATACTCACCGCTGGCCTTTGACAATTATACATTGATATCCATACTGACAGCTGGCCTTTGACAATTACACATTCATAATCAAACTCACAGCTGCCCTTTGACAACTTTACAGATGTACCTCATACACCTGGACCTACATTGAACAAAAATATTAACGTAACATGCAACATTTTTGAAGATTTTACTGAGTTACATTTCATAGAAGGAAATCAGTCAATTGAAATGAACTCATTAGGTCCTAATCTATGGATTTCACATGACTGGGAATACAGATATGCATCTGTTGGTCACAGATACCTTAAAAAAGGTAGGGGCGTGGATCAGAAAACCAGTCAGTGTCACCTTCCCATAGAGTTAATCAGGCTGTTGATTGTAGCTTGTGGAAAGTTATCCCGCTCTTCTTCATTGGCTGTGCGAAGTTGCTAGATATTGGTGGGAACTGGAACACGCTTTTATACATGTAAATTCAGAGCATCCCAAACATGCTCAGTGGGTGACATGACTTTTGAGCATGCAGGCCATGGAAGAACTGGGACATTTTCAACTTCCTGGAATTGTGTACAGATCCTTGCAACATGGGACTGTGCATTATCATGCTGAAACATGAGGTGATGGCGCCGGTTGAATGGCACGACAATGGGCCTGAGGATCTCGTCACTGTATCTCTGTGTATTCAAATTGCCATCGATAAAATGCAACTGTGTTCGTTGTCTTTAGCTTATGCCTGCCCATACCATAACCCCACCACCACCACCACCACCACCACCACCATGGGGCACTCTGTTCACAACGTTGACATTAGCAAACCACTTGCCCACACGACACCATGCACACTGTCTGCCCTCTGCCCGGTCCAGTTGAAACCAGGATTCATTTGTGAAAAGCACACTTCTCCAGCATGCCAGTGGGCATCAAAAGTGAGCATTTACCTACTGAAGTCAGTTACGACGTTGAACTGCAGTCAGGTCAGGACCCTGGTGAGGACAACAAGCACTCACATGAGCTTCCCTGAGATGGTTTCAGAAAGTTTGTGCAGAAATTCTTTGGTGGTGCATACCCACAGTTTCATCAGCTGTCCAGGTGGCTGGTCTCAGACGATCCCGCAGGTGAATAAGCCGGATGTGGAGGTCCTGGGCTGGCGTGGTTACATGTGGTCTGCGGTTGTGAGGCCAGTTGGACAAACTGCCAAATTCTCAAAAATTACTTTGGAGGTGGCTTATGGTAGAGAAATTAACATTCAATTATCTGGCAACAGCTGTGTTGGAAATTCCTGCAGTCAGCATGCCAAAACATGAGACATCTGTGGCTTTGTGTTGTGTGACAAAACTGCTAATTTTAGAGTGGTCTTTTAGAGTGGTCCCTAGCACAA
Organism: Oncorhynchus gorbuscha; assembly: GCF_021184085.1. Taxonomy (NCBI): domain Eukaryota; kingdom Metazoa; phylum Chordata; class Actinopteri; order Salmoniformes; family Salmonidae; genus Oncorhynchus; species Oncorhynchus gorbuscha. The sequence continues at coordinate 18,281,449 of NC_060176.1, forward strand.
GTTGCACCTGTGTAAAGATCATGCTGTTTAATCAGCTTCTTGATATACCACACCTGCCAGATGGATGGATTATCTTTTCATGGCAAAGGAGAAATCCTCACTAACAGGGATGTAAACAAATGTGTGCACAAAATTTGACAGAAATTGTCAAGGCTGTGGGTAACTGGTGAAAGGAGTCAGGCGCAGGAGAGCTGAGATGCGTGGACAAGGTATTTAATTCAAGAAACCACCAGTACAAACACAATACTATGGTGCAGGGAAAATACCGGTACCATGAATAAACGGCCATAACAACAAAACCCGGCAAAAATAATACCAGCCATCAGATACAGCCTAACAATAAAAAAACACGCTCACAAACATGGGGGAAACCAGAGGGTTAAATAATGAACATGTAATGGGGGGAATTGAAACCAGGTGCGTAGAAAACAAAGACAGAACAAATGGAAAATGAAAAGTGGATCGATGATGGCTAGAAGGCCGGTGACGTCGACCGCTGAATGCCGCCCGGACAAGGAGATGGACCGACTTTGGCGGAAGTCGTGACAGAAATAAGCTTTGAGTGTGGAACTTTTCTGGGATCTTTTATTTCAGCTCATGAAACATGGGACCAACACTTTACATGTTGCATTTATATTTTTGTTCCGTATAGTTTAAAATCTAGGTGTCACGCCTTGGTCTTACTATTTTGTGTTTTCGTTAATTATTTGGTCAGGCCAGGGTGTGACATGGGTTTATGTTGTTGTATTTCGTATTGGGGTTTTGTAATTATTGGGATTGCGGCTGAGTAGGGGTGTTGTATGGGCTTGGCTGCCTGAGGCGGTTCTCAATCAGAGTCAGGTGATTCTCGTTGTCTCTGATTGGGAACCGTATTTAGGTAGCCTGGGTTTCGCTTTGTATTTCGTGGGTGATTGTTCCTGTCTCTGTGTAGTTTCACCAGATAGGCTGTAATTAGGTTTCACATTCCGTTTGTTGTTTTTGTATTTATTAGTTATTTAATGTATCGTCATTTCTCTTAATTAAAGACACGAGTAACCACCACGCTGCATTTCGGTCCGACTCTCTTTCGACAAACGAAGAACGCCGTTACACTAGGAAGAATAACAAAAATATATTTTACATTTACACTATATTTTAGTAATTTAGCAGCAAGCGCTCTTGTCCAGAGTGACTTAAAATAATTGCACTTAAAAGTTTTCTGTCTGTACTTGTTCTCTAATAGATTCAGTCTAACTATAAAACATGAACCACTCCGACACCTCTTCCCTCAAATGATACCCCTCTTTTGTATGAGTCACCAGTGTTGGCATTTAAGGAGTTGCCTGGATGGTGAGAAGTGCAACCGGTGGTCATGTGTTCATTTCATAACTCTGAGTCCTATGTATGCAATACCTCCTGCCAATCATCACTGGAGTGCTTTGGTGGGCTCAAAGGATGGAAAGGGGATTTCAGTGAAAGGCAGGTAATGATTTATGTGTCCTTGAAATGAAAAACACCAGCATGAGCTTTAGCACACTGAATACTCACCACTCGCTAAAATGTCTCTCTGGAGAACCACTATAAAAGTGACTGGCACATACAAATGCCATCAAGAGAATGACAGCTTTCCTCCCTTGGACCAAGTGTGGAATTGCATATGAAAGAGTAAATAACACCCGTGGCTTGAAGAGAAATGTGTGTTTGTGTGGCAGTCAGCTGTCATACCATTCCTCTGTTGACTTTATGTTAAATTAAGCTGGGTTAGGCCTGGTGGGTACCTTAATGAGAGATCATCCAAGTGGTGGAGGCCAAGCCAATGCCCAAGGACAATGGCAGGGATGTAAAAAACCCCACTTGCTTCTTTGCATTGGAAGCTGATGTGAGGCTGACATGTATTACCCAGGTGGGTGCTACCCATACAATGTTAAACATTTTGAGACGAGTGAAAGCGTAATAGAAAATGTAATCCATTATTATGATTATTAATGACATTTTGAAAAATGTAGTTCCTCTAAATTACACATATGCAGGCTTTTCAAACGGTTGGGATTGAACGATGAGAATTGTTTTCAAGACATTTGGTTATACACTGAACAAGTTAAATGAGGGGTGGGTTTTCAACAGAGAAAATAATTAACAGCAAGTATTTTTTCATCAATTGAATTCAATGCTACTGAGTTCCATTGCTCAAATACTGTACATATCCAGTCTGCATTGACATAGGGCAGCTGCACAATATCATTCAAGAGCTCTGTTTTGTCTTGATTTGCCCCACTTTGAGACACAGTTCCCATTTAATTTTAAGTAATTTAGCAGACACTCTTATCCAGAGCAATTAAGGTTAAGTGCCTTGCTTAAGGGCACAAAAACAGATTTTAACAGTTGACTCAAACCAGCAACCTTTGGGTTACTGGCCCAACGCTTTTAACCACTAGGCTACCTGCTGTCACACCCTTATCTGTTTCACCTGTCTTTGTCATTGTCTCCACCCCCCTCCAGGTGTCGCCCATCTTCCCCATTATCCCCTTTGTATTTATACCTGAGTTCTCTGTTTGTCTGTTGCCAGTTCGTTTTGTTTCATCATGCCTACCAGCGGTTTTCCCTCTGTTCCTGTCTCTCGATTGTTCCTGTTTTCTAGTTTTCCCGGTTCGGATCTTTTCTGCCTGCCCTGACCCTGAGCTTGCCTGCCGTCCTGTACCTTTGCCCCACATATCTGGATTTACTGACCTCTGCGTACCCTGACCCTGAGCCTGCCTACCGTCTTGTACCTTAACCCCACCTATCTGGATTACTGACCCCTGCCTGCCCTTGACCTGTCTTTTGCCTGCCCCTGTTGGATTAATAAACTGTTGTTAATTCGACGTTGTCTGCATCTGGGTCTTACCTGAAACATGATAGTACGAATTGGTATCTACTTACACAGCAGACCCGGGCCAGCTGTGCAATGCCATCTCCTCTCAAGGAGCCACCATCGGTAGGCACGCTCAGTGTGCCCTCGTCTTCGAGCTTCAGCCTTCCTCCTTCCCCTCGGATCGCTCCAAGATAGCCTACCTCACCACGCTGATGTCCGGGAGGGCTCTCACCTGGGCTACTGTTGTATGGGAACAACAGCCGACCATATGTGTTAGTCTGGAGGGGTTCGTGGGAGAGGTGAAGAAGGTTTTTGATGCCCCATTCTCCGGGAGAGTAGCTGTAAGGAAGCTAACCCAGGAAGCGCTGTTTGATATGTTCCTGCACGGCGTCTCGGAGGAGGTCAAATACGAGCTTGCTGCTCGGGAGTTACCTACCTATCTCGATTCCCTCATCACATTGACCATCCGTATCGATGGGCAATTACAGGAACAATTGAGGGAGAGGAAATTTGATTTTGCTCGCACGTCCAGAGATTCCACCTTGCCTCCAAGTCATCCCGGAACTCCCCGATGGTCTCGTTGCCGAGAGAACCCGAGGATTCCTGACCTTCCCGAGAGTCACCGCTTCCCGAGCCTATGAAACTAGGCAGAACTGGGCTGTCACCAGCGGAATGGCAATACAGAATCAACACGAAGAGTTGTCTGTGTTGCGGGACTCTTGGTCATTTTGTGTCCTCTTGTCCTTTAAAAAGACCAGGCTCACCAGTAGGAGCGAGTACTCTGGTGGGCCATATGGAGAGCTTTTCTGTTTCCCTTGCTCGCACCCCTTTTCATGCTAGTCTAAATCTCTCCGGGTCCTCATTGACTCTGGGGCCGATGAGAGCTTTTTGGACGCTACCCTGGCTTCCTAGCTGAACATCCACACTAAGCACCTCTCCATTAGAGTGCTGGATGGGCTCTCTATAGACTGGGTCACTCATAATACCACTCCCATCAACCTACAGGTGTCAGGGAATCACAGAGAGACTATTCAATTTCTGCTCATCAAGTCTCCTCAGATTCACATGGTTTTGGGATTCTCCTCGCTCCAGCGAACACAATTCCCTCATCAACTGGTCTACAGGTGCCATCATGGGCTGGAGTCCGTTCTGCAACGCCATTGTCTGAAGTCAGCGCAACCTGCCCTGGGACGTCTTCCTGGGTGCTCGGAAGGTGCCCCGGATCTCTTCGCCATCCCTGCAGAGTACCAGGACCTCTGAGAAGTGTTTAGCAAGGCCCAGGCCATGTCGCTTCCGCCGCACCAACCCTATGACTGCGGGATTGACCGTCTCCCTAACACCACACCACCCCGGGGACCTCTGTACTCTCTGTCGGGACCGGACACCAAGGCTATGGAGACCTACATTGGGGACTCCCTAGCTGCAGGATTTATCCGTCCCTCATCCTCTCCCACCTGCGCAGGGTTCTTCTTCGGGAGGTAAAGGACAAGACCCTGTGCCAGTGCATTGACTACCTGGGACTCAATGACATTACTGTTAAGAACCGTTACCCGCTACCACTAATTTCCTCTTCCTTTAAGTCGCTCCAGGGGGCCATTGCATTTTCCAAGCTGGATCTACGGAACGCCTACCACCTGGTGCGGATACGAGAGGGGGACGTGTGGAAGACTGCCTTCAACATGGCCAGTGGCCACTACTGTAACGGCGTTTGTTTGTTGAAAGAAGAGAGTCGGACCGAAATGCAGCGTGTAGGTTACTCATGACTTTAATGAAATTAATCGCGGTACATGAAATAACTGAATACTAAATACAAAAACAACAGAACGGAACGTGAAACTAATTACAGCCTATCTGGTGACTACAACACAGAGACAGGAACAAACACCTACGAAATACAAAGCGAACTCAGGCTGCCTAAATACGGTTCCCAATCAGAGACAACGATAAGCACCTGACTCTAATTGAGAATCGCCTCAGGCAACCAAGCCTATACCACACCCCTAATCAGCCGCGATCCCAAATAATACAAACCCCAATACGAAACCCAACATATAAACCCATGTCACACCCTGGCCTACCCAAACATATAACAAAAACACAAAATACAATGACCAAGGCGTGACAACTACAAGTATCTGGTCATGTCTTTTGGTCTCACCATTTACATTTACATTTAAGTCATTTAGCAGACGCTCTTATCCAGAGCGACTTACAAATTGGTGCATTCACCTTATGACATCCAGTGGGACAGTCACTTAACAATAGTGCATCTAAAACTTAGGGGGGGGGTGGGGTGAGAGGGATTACTTAACCTATCCTAGGTATTCCTTAAAGAGGTGGGGTTTCAGGTGTCTCCGGAAGGTGGTGATTGACTCCGCTGTCCTGGCGTCGTGAGGGAGTTTGTTCCACCATTGGGGGGGCCAGGGCAGCGAACAGTTTTGACTGGGCTGAGCGGGAGCTGTACTTCCTCAGTGGTAGGGAGGCGAGCAGGCCAGAGGTGGATGAACGCAGTGCCCTTGTTTGGGTGTAGGGCCTGATCAGAGCCTGGAGGTACTGAGGTGCCGTTCCCCTCACAGCTCCGTAGGCAAGCACCATGGTCTTGTAGCGGATGCGAGCTTCAACTGGAAGCCAGTGGAGAGAACGGAGGAGCGGGGTGACGTGAGAGAACTTGGGAAGGTTGAACACCAGACGGGCTGCGGCGTTCTGGATGAGTTGAAGGGGTTTAATGGCACAGGTAGGGAGCCCAGCCAACAGCGAGTTGCAGTAATCCAGACGGGAGATGACAAGTGCCTGGATTAGGACCTGCGCCGCTTCCTGTGTGAGGCAGGGTCGTACTCTGCGGATGTTGTAGAGCATGAACCTACAGGAATGGGCCACCGCCTTGATGTTAGTTGAGAACGACAGGGTGTTGTCCAGGATCACACCAAGGTTCTTGGCGCTCTGGGAGGAGGACACAATGGAGTTGTCAACCGTGATGGCGAGATCATGGAACGGGCAGTCCTTCCCCGGGAGGAAGAGCAGCTCCGTCTTGCCGAGGTTCAGCTTGAGGTGGTGATCCGTCATCCACACTGATATGTCTGCCAGACATGCAGAGATGCGATTCGCCACCTGGTCATCAGAAGGGGGAAAGGAGAAGATTAATTGTGTGTCGTCTGAATAGCAATGATAAGAGAGACCATGTGAGGTTATGACAGAGCCAAGTGACTTGGTGTATAGCGAGAATAGGAGAGGGCCAAGAACAGAGCCCTGGGGGACACCAGTGGTGAGAGCGCGTGGTGAGGAGACAGATTCTCGCCACGCCACCTGGTAGGAGCGACCTGTCAGGTAGGACGCAATCCAAGCGTGGGCCGCGCCGGAGATGCCCAACTCGGAGAGGGTGGAGAGGAGGATCTGATGGTTCACAGTATCGAAGGCAGCCAACGCCCCTGCTGTCTTCCAGGCTCTGGTAAATGATGTTCTCCATGACATGTTGAACCGGTTCATCTTCGTCTACATTGATGACATCCTTGTCTTCTCCCGTTCCCCCCAAGAACACGTGCTCCATGTCCAGCAGGTTCTTCAACCCCTTTCTGGAGAATCAGCTGTTTGCGAAGGCGGACAAGTGAGAGTTCCATCACTCCACTATCCCATTTCTGGGTTGCATCATCTCTGCTGGGAGTGTCCAGATGGATCCCAGGAAAGTGAGAGCAGTGGTGGATTGGCCTCAGCCTACGTCCAGGGTGCTCCAGGGTGCAGCTGCAACATTTCCTGGGTTTTCCAACTTTTGTCGCTGCTTTATCCGGGGTTACAGCTCCCTGGCTTCCCCCCTGTCTGCACTCACCTCTACCATGGTTCCGTTCACATGGTCCTCTGCCACTGATCAGGCATTCCGGTACCTCAAACACCGCTTCACCATTTCTCATAGCTTGGTTCATCCTGACCCTTGCCGTCAGTTCGTCGTGGAGGCCGATGCCTTTGATGTCTGAGTGGGGGCTATCCTGTCCAACTTTCTACCCTGGACCTTAAGCTGCATCCCTGCGCCTTCATCTCCCACCGCCTCAACGCCATGGAGAGGAATTACGATGTGGGAAATCGAGAGCTTCTCACGGTGAAGATGGCATTGGAGGAATGGAGGCACTGGCTGGAAGGGGCGGAACATTTGTGCATTGTGTGGACCGACCACATAAACCTGGAGTATCTCCGCACCGCCAAGCATCGCAACTCCAGGCAAGCGAGATGGGCCCTGCTGTTTACCCGGTTCAACTTTTCCCTCTCTTACCGGCCGGGGTCCAAGAACGTCAAGCCGGATGCCCTATCTCACCGCTATTGCCCCATGGTTACCACGCCAGAGCCCAAGACCATCCTTCCCACATCATGCCTGGTGACGACACCAAGCTGGGGTATAGGGAAACAGGTCCAGGAGGCGCAGTGGTCCCAGCCGAACCCTGGAGGGTCTAGGTAACCGTATGTTTGTGCCTGACGCTGTCCGCTCTGCGGTCTTGGAGTGGCTTGCCTGCAGCTTGCCTGTCACCCGAGCTCCCGGCAGACCATGGCCTTCGTGCGACAATGCATTTGGTGGCCTATCATGGTTCCGGATGTCACTGCGTTTGTCGCAGCCTGCCGGTCTGTGCTCAGATCAAGACTCCTCGGCAAGCTCTGGCTGGTCTTCTGCAACTACTGCCTGTCCTACACCATCCCTGGTCCCACATATCCCTGGTTTCGTCACGGGTCAACACTGCCATCCTGACAGTGTTCGACCGGTTTTCCAAAACCGCCCACTTCATTCCTCTCCACAAACTACCCTCGGCCAAGGAGACGGCCCAGCTAGTGGTATAGCACGTCTTCAGGACTGCCCGTGGACATAATAATAATAATAATAATATATGCCATTTAGCAGACGCTTTTATCCAAAGCGACTTACAGTCATGTGTGCATACATTCTACGTATGGGTGGTCCCGGGGATCAAACCCACTACCCTGGCATTACAAGCGCCATGCTCTACCAACTGAGCTACAGAAGGATGGTCTCCGACCAGGGTCCTCAGTTCTCGTCCCGGTTCTGGAAGGCGTTCTGCACCTTCATTGGGTCACTGGCCAGCCTGTCCTCTGGGTTCCACCCCCAGTCCAATGGCCATTTGGAGCGAGCCAACCAGGACCCCGAGACTACTCTGCGCTGCCTGGTCTCCGCCAACTCCACCACCTGGAGCCAGCAGTTTGTGTGTGGAATACGACCGCAGAACCCTTCCCTGCTCTGCCATGGGCCTATCGCCATTTGATTGTCTCCACCCCCCTCCAGGTGTCACCCATCTTCCCCATTGTCCCCTGTGTATTTATACCTGTGTTCTCTGTTTGTCTGTTGCCTGTTTGTTTTGTTTTGTCAAGCCTACCAGCATTTTTTCCTCTGTTCTTGTCTCTCAATTGTTCCTGTTTTCCTGTTTTTTACCTTTTCTTCCTGCCCTGACCCTGAGCCTAAATACCGTCCTGTACCTTTACCCCACCTATCTGGATTAGTGACCTGCTTGCCCTTGACCTGTCTTCTGCCTGCCCCTGTTGGATTAATAAATTGTTGTTAATTCGATGTTGTCTGCATCTGGGTCTTACCTGAAACATGATACCTGCTCCATTTCACTGTGGTCTTCATCTCTACGGTATGTTTCCAATGCTGACCTCTATCGATTTTGCCCATTGCTCATCCTGGTAGACACATTTTCAACACATTGACGAAACAGTGAAGTCTGTAATTGGTGGTTGTACGTATACAAATGTTTTTCTCTTTATGTGGAGCCCAGCTTGCTAATAAAAGGACAACCTCCAAATTACTATTCTATGTATACTGAACAAAAATATTAATGCAACATGCAACAATGTCAAAGATTTTACAGAGTTACAGTTCATATAAGGAAATCAGTAAATTGAAATATATTCATTAAGCCCTAATCTATGGATTTCTCATAACTGGGAATGCAGATATGCATCTGTTGTACCTTTAAAAAAAGGTAGGGTTTTGGATCGGAAAGCCAGTCAGTATCTGGTGTAGCCACCATGCCTTATGCAGAACAACACATCTACTTCACATAGAGTTGATCAGGCTGTTGATTGAGGCCTGTGGAATGTTGTCCCACTCCTCTTCAATGGCTGTGCGAAGCTGCAGGATATTGTCGGGAACTGGACCATGCTGTCATACACGTCAATCCAGAGCACCCAAAGCAGGCTTAATGGGTCTGACAGGTCTGATGAGTATGCAGGCCATGGACGAACTGGGACATTTTCAGCTTCCGGGAATTGTGTACAGATTGTGACATGGGGCTGTGCATTATCATGCTGAAACATGACGTGATGGAGGCGGATGAATGGCACGACAATGGTCCTCAGGATGTCGTGATGGTATAAAATGCTATTGTGTACTTTGTCCAGAGAGAGTGAGGTCATGAGCAGATGAGCTCTCACATTTTTCATCGTGTTTAAAATAAAATAGATCGATTTAGAGTTAGACAAACAAAATATATACAGGATGCTACCCTAAACAACATAACCTTCACTCCAAATCAAAACTCCACACCTACAACTTGATATCAGTCGGAATTACCTGGAATGCTTCTACACCCATGGATTATTATTCCTAAACTATACAGAAAATGCTCTGGCAAACAAGCAGAGACCCGAAAACACCATCCAACCTGGAGCTGAGTGAGTAATGTTTAGTCTGAAGCTATTTTTTAAATTTCAAAAGCCAAGAAGAAAAATACATTACAATGATATATTTGACTTCATAAGGACTGAATGCTAAGGCTACCAAGCTTGCTAGGACAAAGAGATACAACTTCAATTAGCACTGACGTGTGAAGCGAGGGGTGTCGAAGCCTTTGAGCCTAACAAATGGTAGGTTACCTCACTCAAATCCAGAGGCCTTGAAGCCCCCTCCTGCTGTTCAGTCCATCCACTGGCATTTTCTACAAGAAGTCTGTCTCCAGAAATAAAAGCTTCTTCCAAGAGGGTGTGACACCCGTTGCCTGCTGAACTGCTGCTTTGATTCCACCTAGCGATCTGTTCACCATCTGCTCTGGTTGTCTCCCCCAGTCTGGTACAGGAACCCCTACCCCCCCACCCCCAAGCTTTTGCTTGCCTCCAGCACACAGGCACTGTTGGGGCGAGTGATTCTGTACTTAAAATGGCTAGCCCCAAGCCCAAAATATTTCCAGAGGTGGGACCAAGTCATTGTTTTACAAGTCACAAGTAAGTCTCATGTCTTAGCCCAGAAGTCCCAAGTCAAGTCCCAAGTCAAGACCGTCAAGTCCTAAACTTTGAGTTTCGAGTCCTACACAAGTCATATTGTGCTCTTCACCAAATTACATTCACCAAATGTAATACCATTTCATATTTTCAATAGTTAGTATATGACATTTAAGCAAATCATGAATGCTTCTAAAAAATATCTATATATTTATTACTTTCCAAATAAACATTATATTTCCATGGAAATACATGGGTAGCCTCGAATCCCGGATGGAACTAACGAACGAACTGTGTACCACGGGGACCCCTCGATGTCCAAAGGGGGTGGAGGGACCAGCCACCACCGGCCAGAGGAGAGACACACGGAACGAGTGGTTAATACGATAATAAGAGGGAAGTTGTAATCTGTAACATACCTCATTCACCCTCCTCAGAACTTTAAATGGCCCCACAAACTGTGGACCCAAGTTCCGGCAGGGCATGCGGAGGGGCAGGTTACGGGTTGAGAGCCAGAACCAGTCCCCCGGTGCGAACACAGGGGTCTCACTACGGTGACAGTCCCGCTGGTTTTCTGACGACCCGCGGCTCGCTGGAGATGGACACGAGCGGTCTCCCATGTTTCCTCCGCACGCCTAAACCAGTCGTCCACCGCAGGATTATCAGTCTGACCCTGATGCCATGGTGCCAGAACCGGCTGGTACCCCAATACACACTGAAAGGGGGAGAGGTTAGTGGAGGAGTGGCGAAGTGAGTTCTGTGCCATCTTGGCCCAGGGCACGAACGCTGCCCACTCCCCCGGCCGGTCCTGGCAATAGGACCGCAGAAACCTGCCCACATCCTGGTTGACTCTCTCTACCTGCCCGTTACTCTCAGGGTGAAAACCTGAGGTAAGGCTGATCGATACCCCCAGATGTTCCAGGAACGCCCTCCAGACCCTCTACGTGAACTGGGGACCCTGATCCGGCACTATATCCTCAGGCACGCCGTAATGCCGGAAGACAGGTGTAAACAGGGCCTCCGCAGTCTGTAGGGCCGTAGGGAGACGAGGCAGAGGGAGGAGATGACAGGACTTAGAAAAACGATCCACAACGACCAGGATCGTGGCATTTCCCTGTGAGAGAGGAAGATCTGTTAAGAAATCCACTGACAGATGTGACCAAGGTCGTCATGGAACGGGTAAGGGATGCAATTTACCTCTGGGCAGGTGTCTCTGAGCCTTACACTGGGCACACACAGAGCGGGAGGAAACAAACCCTCATGTCCTTTGCCAAAGTGGGCCACCAGTACTTCCCAGTCAGACAGTGCACCGTCCGACCGATCCCCGGATGACCAGAGGAGGGAGACGTGTGGGCCCAAGAGATCAACTGGTCATGGGCAGCAGACGGAACATACTTACGCCCAACAGAGGGGAGCGGGCTCCGTACGCAGCGCCTGCTCAATGTCCGCATCCAGATCGCACACGACTACCAGGCAGGAAGCCGGGAGTATGGAAGTCTGATCCATGGGCTGCTCCTCTGTGTCATACAGTCTGGACATCATCTGCCTTCTTATCCTGGGAACCTGGTCTGTAGGATAAGGTAAATCCAAAATGAGTTTAAAAAACATGGCCCACCTTGCCTGATGAGAATTCAGTCTCCTCTCTGCCCTCAATTACTCCAGGTTGCGGTGATCAGTCCAGATAAGGGTGTTTAGCCCCCTCAAGCCAATGTCTCCATGCGTTCAATGCTTTAACCACAGCCAACAGCTCCCGGTCCCTCACATCATAGTTACCCTCAGCTGGATAAATCTCTGGCTTTACCGTGGTGGGAGTTGGCCATCTCCACCCCTGACGTGTAAATGCAATACCCTAGGAAGGAGACTGCATGCTGAAAGAACAGGCATTTCTCAGCCTTGACATACAGGTTATGCTCCAACAGTCGTCCAAGTACCTTGCGCACCAAGGACACATGCTCGGCGCGTGTAGCGGAGTAAATCAGAATCAGAATCTATATACACAACTACACCCTGCCCGTGCAGGTCCCTGAAAACCTCGTCTACAAAGGATTGAAAAACTGATGGAGCATTCTTCAACCAGTACGGCATGACAAGGAACTCATAATGCCCTGTGGTCGTACTGAACCCTGTCTTCCACTCGTCTCCCTCCTGGATATGTGCGCCTCAATCGCAGTAGCGATAAGAGGTAGCGGGTAACTGTACCCCACCGTGATAGTCAATGCACGGGTGTAAACCACCATCCTTCTTCACAAAAAAAGAAACCCGAGGAGGCAGGTGAAGTAGAGGGCCGGATGTACCCCTGATGCAGGGATTCAGAGACATATGTATCCATAGCCACCATCTCTGCTTGCGACAGGGGATACACGTGAAACCTGGGAAGTGCAGCGTCTGCCAGGAGATTTATCGCACAATCCCCCAGTCGATGGGGGGGATGTGCACAGTGGAGACCTGAACTGGACTTTCCACCCTAGTAGCACCAACGGAAACCCCTACACACCTCCCTGAGCACTCTCACGACCACACCGTGAGAGCCTTCTGTTGCCAGGAAATACCGCAGGAAATGCAGGTGAGTCAATGAGAAAGAGACTGATTCTCTCCTCATGATTCCCCTGCATAACCATGGCCAAGGAGATAGTGGCCTCCCTGATTAGCCCGGACCCTAATGATCGACTATCTAGAGCGTATACCGGGAAGGGAAAAATGGGGACCCCTAACCTAATGGCTCTGTCGATAGATTTTCCCAGCTGCGCCTGAATCGAGGAGCGCCTTATGTGGGGGAGACTCAGGGAAACAAACAGGCACAAACACTCCTCTAACCGGGGTACCTGATCCTGCTGACTCTATTCAATTGGTGTGTAATTCTGTCAAGATGTGTATGAAGTCGAAGTCAGGTGCAGGACAACAGAGTATGATTAAATAAAGCGCACTTTATTGTAGTCCCAAACCGGGAGCACAACAAATGCGCTCAAAAAAACAGAACAATAAAGTAAAGTGCTTAAGGAACACCACTTGACATGAAAACAATTACACACAAAACATGATGGGAAACAGAGGGTTAAATACAAGTAGATTGATTGGGGAAATGAAAGCCAGGTGTATGAAAACAAGACAAGACAAATGGATGTATGAAAAATGGAGCGGTGATGGCTAGAAAGCCGGTGACCAATCACGAACTTCGGAGGAAGTTGTGACACCATGCTAGATTACTGAGAAATTATTTATAGATCGGCAGGTAAGGGTGCTCTCGAGCAGCTAGATGTTCTTTACCATTCGGCCATCAGATTTGCCACAAATGCTCCCTATAGGACACATCACTGCACTCTATACTCAAACTGGATAGTTTTATCTCAATCTCTGCATTCAAAGACTCAATCGTGGACACTCTTAATGACAGTTGTGCCATGTTTGTGCTGTTACCATGTGTTTTTGTCATGTTGTGTTGCTACCATGCTTTGTTGTCATGTGTTGCTGCCTTGCTATGTTTTTGTCTTAGGTCTATTTTTATGTAGTGTTGTGTGTTTTGTCCTATATATATTATTTTTGAATCCCAGCCTCCGTCCCCGCAGGAGGCTTTTTACCTTTTGGTAGGCCGTCATTGTAAATAAGAATGTGTTCTTAACTGACTTACCTAGTTAAATAAAGGTTAAATAAAATAAATATATTATGGCTGTCCATACCATAACCCCACTGCCACCATGGGGCACTCTGTTCACAACATTGACATCAGCAAACCACTTTCCCACACAACGCAATACACGTGGTCTGTGGTCATGTGGCCTGTTGGATGTATTGCCAAATTCTCTAAAACGACAAACAGCTTATAGTAGAAAAATGTACATTCCTGTAGTCAGCATGCCAATTGCACACTCCCTCAAAACATGGGATATCTGTGGCATTGTGTTGTGTGACAAAACTGCAAATTTTAGAGTGGCCTTTTATTGTCCCCAGCACAAGGTGCATCTGTGTAATGATCATGATGTTTAATCAGCTTCTTGATATGACACACCAGTCACTGATGGATTATCTTGGCAAATGATAATTCTCACTAACAGGGATGTAACCAAATGTGTGCACAACATTTGAGAGAAAAAAATGTTTTCTGGGATCTTTTATTTCACCTCATGAAACATGGGATCAACATTTTACATGTTGCATTTATATTTTTGTTCAGTGTACTAAAAAGCCATGCTCTCTTTGACCACACTTGGGATTCATAGAAACCAAGGCTACCATAAAGCCTGGTCGCATCTCCTCATCAAGGAATATTAAATGCAGAAAAGATGGAGATTTTGGCTCTGTGGCACACAGATCAGACATATTTCAGTATATGAGATTCAGGATGCAGGGCAAGGCACCCTGCCCCCGTCAAAACGAGGTCAGTATTGGCTAAACTAATCTGTATTCTGAAATATAAACATGATCAAAGACATGCAGATTGCAGCCTTGCCTTCCTGGAATATTGGCATAGATCCTCCCCCACTGCTGAATACCGCGCAGGTCCGTCATAACAACATACTGAAACCAAGGACCTGAGGATGCTTGCAGGCATGCAAGCAAACACACTCACACACATGCAGTATGAGTAATGAAGAGCACCTTTGGCAGCAAATAGCACGCCAGCACCAAGATAAACAGCACATCTAGGCACATCGCAGTATGAACACTTTCAGGATACTGCCAGGCCTCATCCTGTCTCAATTCTCACATATATGTGTGAGGCACAGAAGTTGTTTACTGTTGGTAAAAACAACTCTGGAGAGAGTGTTTGAGGATGTGATAAATGCTCTGTTCTGGAGGTGTTGCTAACAGCAGAACAAATACCTCACTCATGGAGATCTCGTGGAAAAGGCCACTGATATGGAAAGTGGATGAATATTAGTCCAAAAAAAAATCAATGGATATTATATATATATTACTGTCAATACTTAGATGTATCATATTTGGCAAGGCTAAAATGTTTACATATTGTCCCTGAGGAATCCAATCACAAACAACCATGAAATCATCACATCAAGGATGCACTGTATTTGATGAATCTCCTGAAAGCCCACTTTAAATTCAGCCTTTGCTGAGTGTTGAAAATCTCTGAGCTGACAGCCTTGACACTTCATTCATAACGAGCAACATGGGAACTGAGTGTAACTTTCTACGGACTTTTCCAAAATGATGGAGACACCCAGAATCATCTTTGAGCTGTTCTTCACTTGAAATTGAAAATGGGTGCCATCATACACAGGCATTTCATTTAAATTCTCTACTGTGTGTGCCTGCATTCTTCATGCCTCAGACAATGCCTCACCAAGCCTCGACAGTCCTCTTTAAATCTTCATCCAAGGCCACCTATTGAAAACCCCAGCATAACTCTCTCCAGTGAGGATGCCTCAGACTTCGTTGTGGATTTTGAATTCAGATAAACACCTTTACTTGGTCTGTGCACAAACATTTGTAAATGTTTTCACATCGCATGTTAAACACAAAGCACATAAGATAGTGAGTGTAGCGAGGAAGCATTTATTGAAATAGTGTACTATGAACAGCGGCATTGCTCTCAACAAGAAGAGCATATGCTTTTCTATTCCGAAACACCAAAAAACGGTCAGTAAAAACCCTGAGAACATCACTGCTTCATGACTTCAGTATTCATTTGAATATGAATAATCTGAATATGACTAAAAAATCACACATCACATACAATCAAAATAAAGTACAGTACAGTATAGTCAGTGAGTGAGACTGCTTCCAGTCTCAGTATTCCACACACGGCTGCAAGCCCTCTCTCGATCAATACCTAGAGTTTAGGGTCTGTCATAAGATTCAGTCCACAGCTAATATCCATCAAACACCACTTGATGGCCAAGTATTGAGTTCTGGTGGACAGAGATGGTGGACACATTTCTCTTCATGTCAGCATCTCTATAAGTTCCAAAGACAATGAAGTCCATCTAAACATTGAAAGGGAATCAAGAAACCAGTTCTGTAAATCTACCAATGTAGCCTATAACACATTACTGTATTACAACCCCATTCTATATTTAAATTTGAAATACTCCTTACCCTGTGTCTTTTCTCTTCTTTGGCCAGCTGGCCCAGGTGGCTTGGCCTGTTTAGATAGGCCAGTCCTTTAATCAGACTTTAATTTGTAGTGTGTATCAGAGTGCGAGATAGAGCACCCACATCGCTCAGTCCTGACAGGACACCTCTCTGCATGCCAAAGTCATTTGGCACCACCAATCTGAAGGCCATTTTTCTCACTAAGCCTGAGGGATTTGGTTGGGAATATTATACAGTGACATAACAGTGGCTCATTTGAGCAGGGTCAAGGTTTTTGTCTGTCTGTAACTTTCTTGCTACTCCTGGGTATCAGGACTACAGCTAAACTAACAGTACCTTGCTCTTTACCCATGAAATGAATACATGGGCACTTTCATTATGATTTGATTGAAATTAATCAATATTATGCAACATTTGGAGCTCCGTTTTACATTCCAACACAGCTTGGAATGAACAATTCACATCAGCTGGCTTTACAGTGTATCTAATTCTCGGATACAGTCAACTATACTTAAACAGAAAAAGTTGTTTGCTTATTATTCACAGATCATGGATCATTTCAGAATTTGCAGCGATTCCCTCTGAAATATGATGACAACCTCAAGGGCTATTGAACCTAAATATTGGGAGAAGTGAGTTTTTCACAGATGAATAACTTTAGGGGGATGTAAGTGTAGTGAGACTGGGGTAAGATGGGTCACTCTTTCAGGTGGTTGACAGGCCATTACTGGTGAGGCTGGACCTCCATCTCTCAGAGTGTAGCTTGTCAGAGAACCTGCCTATCAGTCATCAACCAGTGTGCCTCAGTCTTCAAAAGCGGTCCCACACTGCAACACTCAAACACTCCATCCCCAATGAACCACACTGGGGTATCATTTGTTCACTTTACACAGGGATTTAATCAGACCGTTTGTTTAGTCACTTGCCTAAACAACCAGTAAAAAACAGACAATTCTATAAATAGGTGATCTACTTAGTCACTCAAAGAGTTAGGCTGGATTCCTGGCACATCATGCAGCTTGTTATGAACACTCTGTGTGCATGTGAGGTAGAGAAGAGAAACGAGCAGAGGCTCCAAATTATAAAGAGCTCGTCACTACCATCTACTGGTCATTTGTAATAGAGCAAGTAAATAATATGAGTCCACAGAAATATTGAGTACTGATAGCCTATCAGAAATATTGGGTACTGATAGCAAATCAGAAATATTGGGTACGGATAGCCTAACATTCTAACAGACATAGAAGCTCAGATAAATATTACTACGGGTACCTATCATTTATGATTCATAAATATTTCTACATTTCTAGAGTCACCTTTGCTATGCTTATGCTGTATTCTTCATTGAAGATATGCATTGAAAAGACTTCCATTTGTCTCTCTTTTTTCTCTATCCCATTTATATTTGGTAAATGTTGCTAGGACATTTGCATTTGTGAGATTCATATCATATTGCTAGTCAGGATTCATGTATGAAAGTCTTATGCACTGCATCTCAGTGCTTGAGGTGTCACTACAGACACCCTGGTTCGAATCTAGGCTGTATCACAACTGCCTGTGATTGGGAGTCCCATGAGGAGGTGCGTAAATTGGCTCAGCTTCGTCCAGTTTTGTAAATAACAATTTGTTCTTAACTGACTTGCCTAGTTAAATAAAGGTTCAATTAAATATCATGAATAACTTGTTTAAATTGGGGGTATTGCAATGATAGTATATAATGTGAAAACATAAATACACTGTATGACCATATAAATCTCCCTTTAGGATCCAAAACCGTCAAGGCAGCAATGTGTGAGTGATATTATTAGAGCTACTAAGTGCTGAGCCCTGGCCTTTCTGCATGGGGAGTATTGCAATGATAGTCTATAATGTGAAAACATAAATACACTGTAGGATCATATAAGTCTCCCATTAGGATCCAAAACCGTCAAGGCAGCCATGTGTGAGTGAAATTATTAGAGCTACTAAGTGCTGAGCCCTTTTTTATTCAACCTTTATTTCACTAGGCAAGTCCGTATAATGTGGGAGGTTACATATGAAACTGAAATGACAACGCACCAGGAAAAGTCACAGAGTGTAATATATTTTATGATACGTAAGCACTGTTAAAATGACAAATGCATAAAAAGAGGGCAGCAAGGCAGTTCTCGTACTGTAAATAGCTACTGTATATTGAAGACCCCAAACTAAAACCTGCTGCTACTCACACACATTATCACAGGCGCACACAAACACTACATACATAGGGCCTACTGCAAACTTGCTTACAACAAGCTCATACAAATGGCTTTCTGATGGCATCACTTTGGGCCTTATTAGCAGCAGTGGGCGCTGAAAGCCAGACAGCTGGTCTATTTCTCTTAATGATTTAAGAAAGCCTTACAGTCACACAGCTGCCTGTAGAAATGTGAGGGAAAGTCTATACAACCTCCACAATGAGAGATAAAGCAAAGGATTTGAGTGTGTAATAAAAACTGACTATGAACCAGCCAGCTTCCACATTGACAAAGGAATCTCGGGCCTATTGACCATAGAATTTGTTAAGGTACTCTAAGTGTTCATGTGGTGTTCATTGGTCATTGTCTTGAATTTAAAAAAAATAAAGTACAAGAATTCCTTCAAAATAGCATTAGCTCACAATGCTCACATGTAATCTGATTACAAAAAACTGTAACTGTAATCAGTTACGTTACCACCAAAAATATTGTAATCAGATTACAGATACTTTTGAAAAACTAAATGATTACTTATTGGATTACTTTTAAATTCAGAAAGGATGTTTTCAACAAAGTAAAAACATTATGATGCCTTTCTGTTTTCTTAATGGAATTCAATTCAGCATTGAAAACAGATGCAAGTTTGGTTGTTCCACCTGAGCAAGTCTGACCACAAGTCAGAAATGATCCTTTTTGTCTTCTTCCAATGCCTCTTAAGGGGAAAGTAATCCAAAATATTATATTGCTGATTATAGGTAATCCAAAAGTTACCTCGTTAATTACCATTTTGGACAGGTAACGAGTAACTATAACGGATTACATTTAGAAAGTAACCTACCCAACCCTGACGGCACCATTGTGCTTCCATTGAGGAATCCATCAAGACTGGAGATAATGGGCTTTTCATCAGAGAGGGAAATAGAAAAACTTGTCAGATGTCAAGCAAGTCTGTCAGCGTGGATATAATTCATAGACAATCTCTGATTAAACTGATTTCATTTCCCCAGAGCCTCCAGGTACTGTGTCAAGGTCTTCTGGTCCACCATACATTTCAGATGTGTTTTTAATTGTACCTTTATTTGACTAGCTTCAATGCCATACAACACTCCTTCCGTGGCCTCCAACTGCTCTTAAACGCTAGTAAAACCCAATGCATGCTTTTACATTTACATTTATGTCATTTAGCTTTTCAACCGATCGCTGCCTGCACCCGCATGCCCGACTAGCATCACCACACTGGATGGCTCCGACCTTGAATATGTGGACACCTATAAGTACCTAGGTGTCTGGCTAGACTGCAAACTCTCCTTCCAGACCCATATCAAACATCTCCAATCGAAAATCAAATCAAGAATCGGCTTTCTATTCCGCAACAAAGCCTCCTTCACTCACGCTGCCAAGCTTACCCTAGTAAAACTGACTATCCTACCGATCCTCGACTTCGGCGACGTCATCTACAAAATTGCTTCCAACACTCTACTCAGCAAACTGGATGCAGTTTATCACAGTGCCATCCGTTTTGTCACTAAAGCACCTTATACTACCCACCACTGCGACTTGTATGCTCTAGTCGGCTGGCCCTCGCTACATATTCGTCGCCAGACCCACTGGCTTCAGGTCATCTACAAGGCCATGCTAGGCAAAGCTCCGCCTTATCTCAGCTCACTGGTCACGATGGCAACACCCATCCGTAGCACGCGCTCCAGCAGGTGTATCTCATTGATCATCCCTAAAGCCAACACCTCATTCGGCCGCCTTTCGTTCCAGTACTCTGCTGCCTGTGACTGGAACGAATTGCAAAAATCGCTGAAGTTGGGGACTTTTATCTCCCTCACCAACTTCAAACATCAGCTAGCTGAGCAGCTAACCGATCGCTGCAGCTGTACATAATCTATTGGTAAATAGCACACCCATTTTCACCTACCTCATCCCCACAGTTTTTATTTATTTACTTTTCTGCTCTTTTGCACACCAATATCTCTACCTGTACATGATCATCTGATCATTTATCACTCCAGTGTTATTCTGCAATATTGTAATTATTCACCTACCTCCTCATGCCTTTTGCACACATTGTATATAGACTCCCCTTTTTTCTCTGTGTTATTGACTTGTTAATTGTTTACTCCATGTGTAACTCTGTGTTGTCTGTTCACACTGCTATGCTTTATCTTGGCCAGGTCGCAGTTGCAAATGAGAACCTGTTCTCAACTAGCCTACCTGGTTAAATAAATGTGAAATAAAAATAAAATAAAAACTAGGCAAGTCATTTAAGAACCTATTTGTATTTACAATTTAAAGGCAATGCTACCAAATACGATTTGGGTGCATGTAAACTTCTGACCCACTGGGAATGTGATGAAAAAAATAAAATCTGAAATAAATTATTCTCTCTATTATTATTCTGACATTTCACATTCTTAAAATAAAGTTGTGATCCTAACTGACCTAAGACAGGGCATTTTTACGAGGATTAAATGTCAGGAATTGTGAAAAACTGAGTTTAAATGTATTTGGCTAAAGTGTATGTCAACTTCCGACTTCAACTGTATGTAGTAAAAACAGCTTCCTGTTCAATGTTAATGGTTGCCAGTAAGCATAAGAAAACTTAAATGTATCTATCATTGTCTTTGTATTCCATCCTGGCATTTCCTAATGTCTACTGTGGCAGACAATGGGCTGGGCTGATGACACACTTCAAGAGAGACAGACAGGTACAGACTGGCAGAATGGAATGTGTCTAGCCTTGAGCCATGCCGGCCTCAAGAACCTCATCTTCCAAACAGAAATATACTTGGGAGAAACACAATGTTCACTTCCTTGATAATTCAACCATTATTTAGGGCTATGCTCCATCTCACTGGGCACACACTGGTTGAATCAACATTGTTTCAATGTCATTTCAATGAAATTACATGGAACCAAGGTGAAATGGCCGTTGAATTGACGTCTCTGCCCAGTTGTTTAGAAAACAGTGCTTACATATAGTGCTTAAAATTCTAACCGACCATGATGTAATCTAATGAACCTTGACAAACACAAACAGTACATAAAACCAATAGACACATAGACAAGAGAAAGATTGATTAAAGTTTCAGCCGCTGGTGGAGGGCCTTGAGGTACAACCAGTGAATAAGTCAGGAACTGTATTGTATGTATGGTGTGGGTGGTAGAAAAAGATACCTGAGCACTGGTAGCCATTTACCAGAGGCATGAGGATCTGACTTAACATGACCTTATGAACATTTTGATCAATAGTGTCAACAAGCAATAGTGTCACAACAAGCACGTTCCAGGAACTTCTTTCAGCAACATAGTCTTGGCCCCCATCTCAGTTCATCATGACCATGTGAAATCTCAGAGCAGAACGTTTTGTACACTACACTTAACTGTAAATCAAATAGTGTTCATGTTTTGAAATCACTGAATGAGAATACTGAAAGTCATGACAATTGTAAAATAGCCCACTGAATCAAGTTTAATCCCTAAGAACTCACAACAATAGGCTACATGAAACCAATATTCTCTTTCACTTATATCAGAGATGTGTCAGTGAGCCTCCTATACCTAAACATACTGCCTGGAGGCACCGAACCCCCGTCAATCAATGTACTGCACTGGCAAATTACCACATTGTCTGAGTCCACATCCTGTGCACTTTGGCTCTCTGATAATCGTGCCAATGAGACACATACTACCCATGGCTTTACAGAAACTGAATGAAGAGGGGTTTTACCATTGGAGAACACCACATATGTTTTGTTTTAAAATATAGATATGCAACTAATAATGATATAAAAACACAAACTCACATTTACAATAGCTCAGACAAATAAATAGAATGGAAAAAACCGACAGTAACCTCTGATATAATGGATTAAAATAATTAGATAAAAGGCTTTATAACAATTGAGAGAGAATGCAGTTTATGCATTCCGTCCAGGAATACAACACATAAATACACCTTGCGTTTATTTCCCCCAGTAAACTGACGTTACATTTTTTATTTCGTTTTAAAAATATTTTTATGTAGGGGCGCTTGGAGAGGGGGGTATTTGATTCTGTTTTATGTGTGATACAAAGGCTGGAAGTCCCATCAACGCATGACGTAGATTACAGTCAGCGTTCTTTTCACCGGTGCTCGGTCTCGTCCTGGAACGCACTGCTTTTTATTTCAGTATTTCCAGTTAATTAATCACGACCAAACAGGGTCCTTCCTTCTTTATTTTTATTTCTCACATTTGGAACCACACAACCTACAAAACTGACGCTCCTTCGGTGAAGGTATGATCGTTACATCTAGTCTGTGTTTAACTTTAGGTTTGGCTAGTTGGCCGTTTAACTGTTCTAAAATGGCTTCCGATTGTTAGCCTAGCTACTTGGCTAGCTTTCCAATGTGGCGTTTCCTGCGTCTGCTAACTGGATAGCAGTCTATAACCTAACTAGCAGTTGAACTACAATTTATCACGACACATTAGCAAAAAAATTAGTCTAGCCATTGGTAAAATGCTACTAATATTAAGCGCTTGCCACACAGAACCGGTATATTGTTATTTTCATTTAACTGTTAATTGTGACAGCTACCTGGTTAACTAATAAGCTTTGTAAATATTGATATCGTATCACAAGACCGCTGACAACAATAATGTTGAAAGTGACTGCTTACTAACTAATTAGCCAGCTAACGTAGCTGACTAGTCCACCTCAACCAACAGGCAGAGAGGAAATGATGAGCTAGTTACCGGTAGCATTAATTATCTAGCTTGTTAGCTAACGTTATCATTAGTAAATTGAGACCACTTTTGATCAAAACAGACATGGATGGCTACGCATGCCATGGATTCGGAATCTCAGCATTACAACGTTCTTGCCATGTTGTTTAGTTGGTTAAATCGGTCAAACATGGCTAACTACTGTAGTAGCCTAACGTTAGCTACTAGGCATTTACAACAAAGGATGTGTAACGTTAGCTGCGAGTGAAACTAGATAACGTTAGCTAGCTCTGTGCTTTAGCAGGAAGTGTATGCCATGCGTCAAATGTATTCATTTACTTTGTACTCTAAAAAAGGCTTTTCTTTCTAAAGGTCGCTTTTGCCTACCCCCACCCTTTGAATATTAATATTTTCGGGAATTCATCGTTGTCAAGCCGCCAAAGTGGAGAGTGTGATTGCAGAAGGGGGTGCTTCTCGTTTCAGGTAAGATTGTAACTTGTTTCAGTCTAAATGCAATTTAGTCCTCAGGTCGTTGTTTCACTTCCTTCTGATATCCCTCACAGTGTAGAATAGATTATAGCTTTAATAGTCCTAGCTATGTTCTTTTGTTCACGTTATTCTGCAAGTAAATCATATTTATTACACAGTGCTTCTTCTGGTGGGGGAGGAGGTAGGGGTGCCTCTCAGTACCATCCCAAGACTGTCGGCAACAGGTACTATTCAAGCCATTTTACTAAAAATAAATGTTACTCCAAACAATCTTACTTAAGATGCCACTAATGCTGTTAATTGCAGCGAGTTCCTGGGGAAAGCCCCAGGATCTAGCGTTCAGAGATGGGTTCCTTCACGAAGCACTAGACGAGATGCCAATGCCTCCAATGAAAAAGAACGACATGATGCAATCTTCAGGAAAGTGAGAGGGTATGTATCCCCTAATAAATTGTGGCTACACAAATTAGATTCAAATAAAAAGGTAATCTTGTATGCTGTTTGACAACTTGAATCTGGTTGCATCCCATTGCTTAAAAAAAAAATCCATCAGAAATGACTGGCACATTTGCAAGTCAGCAGATTTCAGTGAATGTGTGTTAGTGGTGCTATTTCCTAAATCCAGATAATGCCTTGTCTTCAGAATGCAGTATTTTTCATGTTTCCTATTCTTTCTATCCTCAGCATACTTAATAAACTGACCCCTGAGAAGTTTGACAAGCTATGCCTTGAGCTCCTGAATGTGGGCGTAGATTCAAAACTCGTCCTAAAAGGAGTGATCTTGCTGGTAATTTAAATTCTATTAGCGCTGTGTACATTAATGTTTATTGATTGAGTAGAAAACGGCTATATTGTTAAGTGTACGGTCACCCCATTTCAAACAGATTGTTGACAAAGCCCTCGAAGAGCCCAAGTATAGCTCGCTTTATGCTCAGCTATGTCTGCGCTTGGCAGAGGACGCACCAAACTTTGACGGCCCATCGCCAGAGATCCAAACGCCACAAAAACAAAGCACCGTAAGCATCGTCATCCTCATCACAGATTGATTACTACCATAATAGACAATGGTATCATGTGGGTTAAAACAACATTGTGATGAATCTCGTTTTGTCGTTTTTGCCCTTCTAATCATCTCATTTGGCAACAATGTGTGTTGCAGACATTCAGGAGACTTTTGATTTCTAAGCTCCAAGATGAATTTGAGAACCGCGCCAAAAATGTTGAAAGTAAGTGAACGTTTGAAAAATGTGCATATTTTCTGTGCCCTGTGTGGTTTGTTGTGTTAACCTTTCCTCTTTTCTATTCCCTCAGTCTATGACAAACATGACAACCCTCTTACCTCTGAGGAAGAGGAGCAGCACGCCATTGCCAAGTTTAAGATGCTGGGCAATATCAAATTCATCGGGGAACTTGGCAAACTTGATCTTATCCATGAATCTATCCTTCATAAGTGCATCAAAACAGTAAGTTGAATATATTAGCGCTGTTTTTGTGTTGTTAAACCATATGAAATACATGTTAACTAATCTTTCGTCTTTATTTCAGCTTTTGGAAAAGAAGAAGAGAGTCCAACTTAAGGATATGGGGGAAGATTTGGAGTGCCTCTGTCAGATAATGAGAACAGTGGGGCCTAGACTCGATCATGAAAAGGCTAGGGTAAGCATATACTCGAGTCATTTTTATTTTGTTTCTTAATATTTTCCATTTGGGCGTGGCTAATTTGTTTCTCTTGCAGTCTTTAATGGATCAGTACTTTGGCCGTATGAAATCCTTAATGAACAACAAGGACTTGCCGGCAAGGATTCGTTTCCTGGTGCAGGATTCAGTGGAGTTGCGAGAGAACAATTGGGTGGCTCGCAAAGCTTTTATCGATAATGGACCAAAGACGATTAACCAGATTCGTCAGGAAGCAGTAAAAGTTAGTTAACCATTTTTTATTAAGTGCAGCCAAATCTTATGAAAACGTATTGCCACGGCTTGTCTTTTAATACACGTATGGTTTGTCTTGCAGGATTTGGGTGTTTTTATTCCACCAATGGCCCAGGGAATGAGGACTGACTTCTTTTTGGAGGGGCCCTTCATGCCTAGGATGAAACTTGACAGGGAAACTCTTGGAGGGTTGGCGGATATGTTTGGACAGATGCCAGGTACATCCATGACTGACTCTTAAGTAGTTTGAGTTTATTGCTGTCCATCTCGAGTCCTGTTGTTTAACGTGTGTCCTGGCTACTAGGGAGTGGGATCGGCACAGGCCCTGGAGTGATTCAGGACCGGTATTCACCCACCATGGGCCGTCACCGCACTAACCCACTCTTCAATGGCCACAGTGGGCACACAGCCCCTGCTACCCAGTCTCAGTTCGAGATGGGAGGCAAGCCCTTAATCAAATCTAACCAGGTGAAAGTTGCACCCTTTACTAAAAGCAGCAGCTTTTTAGTATTCTTTAACTGCTCAAATCTTGATGGATTTGACATTGCATCCAAAGTAATTTCAAACATTTTCTAAGGGGCAGAATCAAATTTTCCAGAACCAGAATCACTCGCAGCAACAGCAGGCTCAGTCTAAGGACATGGCACCGCGTTTCATCAAGAAAGGATCGCTCAACGCTGATGAGGTACAACACCTGGTAGATACCCACTCTTTTAAACCACCGTTTGCACAGGCAATAAGCCAAAACGCTTTAGTGCAATAGATGAAAATGATGCATAATACCCTATATTTCCCTTCTTAGATCAGTCTAAGGCCGGCACAGTCATTCCTTCTCAACACAAACCAAGTCCCAAAGTTGCAGCCACAGATACCAACAATGATTCCGCTAAGTGCTCAACCTCCACACACTCAAACACCACCACTGGGACAGGTAAAGACAAACACGCATACTGCTTTTTTTTATAGCATTAAGCTGGAGATGATGCTTATCTACAGTCTGTGCCCGCTCTAAACAGTCTTATCATTTCTCAGCCTCCTCTGCTTGGTCTGAAAACCAACCCTCCTCCAATTCAGGAAAAACCTCCAAAGACCACCAAGAAACCGCCTCCTGCAAAGGAAGAGTTGCTTAAGATGACCGTAAGTAAAGTGGAACAATCTCAGGCACTCGCTCAAGTTGTACTTTTTGCCCCATAGAAGAAATGGTGAAAGCTAACAGTATTCTTCCATATATATTATCAGGAGACCATAGTGACGGATTACCTGAACAGCAAAAACATTGATGAAGCTGTGAACTGTGTAAGAGAGATGAAGGCTCCCAAACACTTCCTGCCTGAGATGTTGAGCAAGATCGTGATCTGTTCTCTTGACTGCCCAGATGAAGACAAGGAGCATGCCAGCACCTTGATCCACACACTCCGCACAGAGGGCCTTGTTACTGGGGAGAGCTTCATGCGGGTCAGTCTTCCAGTCATGGCAAAGAGCTTTTGTTGTAAGATATCAAAGGTTCTACTGTTCAGGGAATTTACTCACCACATGCCTGTGTTTTTTTTTTTACAGGCTTTTCTCAGTGTTCTGGACCAGTGTCCCAAGATCGAAGTGGACGTTCCTCTGGTGAAGTCCTACCTGGCCCAGTTTGCGGCTCGAGCCATCATCGCAGACCTGGTGAGCATGGATGAGCTGGCCCACCCTCTGGAGAATGGCACCCATTTTCCCCTCTTCCTGCTTTGTCTGCAACAGACTGCCAAGCTGAAGGATCGAGAGTGGCTCACTGATCTATTCCAGCAAAGCAAGGTCAACATGCAGAAGATGCTGCCTGGTATGTTAACATCTCCTAAACCCTTATCCTAGAACGTTTTCACATTTAAACATGATTGTTGTGATTTTGACATTTGCCAAAACTTACATCTGCAGAAATTGACCAAAACAAAGATCGCATGCTAGAGATCTTGGGGGGCAAAGGCCTGAGCTTCTTATTCCCACTCATGAAGCTGGAAAAGGAACTGCTGAAGCAGATCAAAACAGACCCCTCTCCCCAGTCCATCTACAAGTGGATCAAGGACAACATCTCCCCTAAGCTCCACACTGACAAGGGCTTCGTCAACATCCTCATGACCAGGTATGGGAAAAGGGCTAATGCCCACATAGCAGAGTTCTGTGGTTATGCATCTTGAAATTACTGTCTGAATTCTGCTCTCCCCCACCCCAGTTTCTTGCAGTACATTGCCATAGAGATAAATGCCAATGAGGAAGAAGACCAGTTATCAGCCCCCACTAAAGAACAGCTGGACCAGGAGAAGCAGCTGCTGCTGGCCTTCAAGCCAGTGATGCAGAAGTTCCTGCATGATCACCAGGACCTGCAAGTCAGTGCCCTCTACGCACTGCAGGTCCACTGCAACGCTAAAGCTTTCCCTAAAGGTATGTATAGGTCACGGGGTGAAATTATTACTATGCAAACCCATTTGCCTCATGGTTTTTGTTTAAAGTTTTTTTTAAATACAGATTTGTCTTCTCTAGGCATGTTACTGCGCTATTTTGTCCACTTCTACGATATGGAAATCATTGAAGAAGAAGCCTTCCTTGCATGGAAAGAAGACATAACTCAAGAGTTTCCTGGAAAGGGAAAAGCATTATTCCAGGTAATTCGATTCGTACTCCCAGACAATTTGTATTGCAACTCACACCATTGCAGGTGCATACAAAACTGGCTTTTTTTATTAGACCAGAAATGTATTACCCATGTCTGTGGTGTATCTCTGTTTTGGGCTCATGGTATGTTCCCTGTGAAGGTGAACCAGTGGCTGACCTGGCTGGAGACTGCTGAGGAAGAGGAGTCTGAGGAGGAAGCTGACTGAAAATCCAGCCAAAAGCCTTATGGTGCAAAAAATGCTATTGATACTGTTTTTTTTGTTGTTGTTCCCGTCCCAATATGATATGCATACCTAACCACTGCAACACTTCATTCCGCTATCAAGTTTTTGGCCAATGCATTTTTTTTGGGGGGGGCTCTTTTCTAGCGCTTAAGCATAATAATGGTTTGCCATCTGTTTTTAAGAGCTCCTTTTTAAGATCAGTGGTATTAGCTGCTTTGAATAGACCTTTGTTATTCTTCAAGACAATTGCAAGGGCCTTGTTCCTGCTGCTGAATTCTATGCTTTTTTTTTTTGTTAACCAATTAACAACACTGTAGAGATGCACTTTGCTCAACGTCATACATGAGTCGTTGCAATATTCACTCATCCGTTGATTGTTACAAAGAATCCTCAACTGTAATCATTGGTTACCATAACATTTAATGGTTTTATTTGCTTGTGTTTCTACCTCCTCCTTATGGGCTTCATGTGCTGGGTTTGAATTACATAATGGCTCCATTTCAAATGTAAACATTTCTGGACTAATGCACAAGTCTCTAATAAAATAAAAGGTTTTACTTGCACAATATCCTGATTGTAAGAGTTCAAATTCAGACCTTTTTAAAGTGGTTTTGTGGATGTATGTATGGCACATCACCTGGGAGAGATGAAATTATGCGGCCTTGTTAATTTATCAACCCTCGTTGCTGTGTTCCCCCCTTCGGTATCTGTCAAACATTGTGATACTTAAATTCTGATTTTCTTTACAGGGAACAACCAAACAATGGGTGAGTTGGTTTTGCATGGCTCGGTGCCCACTGGAATGGTCTAAAAATGTGCAAGTTACCCATCCAGGGCATTTGGCCATGCAAAACCAACTCACTTGGTCTGTTCTTATGCAACAATTTTCAAACTACACAGAAGTGCAACATGTTTTATTGGTGAATAATGTTAACATGAGAAATGATTTAGATTTTGTTACACTTTCTCTGTCCCCCCCCCCATGTGAAAATTTGAAGCCTGTTTGCCATAATGTCTGATCCAGATATTTATTGATTTTTATCATGATTTTAAAAATAATAATCTCAACTTATGATCTGATGAAATTACGCGGTATACATCAGTACTGTACAACTTTCTATAAAAGTGTTACTGTAATGTTCTGTAAGTGCTAAGAATGTTCTTGTGTACCAATATTGCTTAACTTTCAAATAAAGTTAAACACTGTTCACTTAGACTTGTCCTGGGTAATATTTATTGAGTTTCAGGCATGTAAATGTGAGGCCAAGAGCAGCAACATGGCCACTTAATATGGTTTATAACGTCCTTCAACTACTGTATTAGTGCATGGTTGCTATGTATAACTCCCCAGTGACCAAGGCAAGCTCTCAAACACTTCCTGTGTTTCTTAGTAGGCCTCTGAGGAATGCCCAACAATTACAGAAATTACTGTTAACTTCCATGGTAACTTTGTTTAGATTTTTAAGGAATTCTTGCCTTAATATAGCACATTGTCACACCATTATTTGTCCATTCCCATACTGAAAGTTTTATTGCAATGGACTGATCCTTTTGGAGAACACGTCAAAGATCATCAGTGCCCACACGTGGTATGCATTTTGTAAGAAATTATGGTTAGAGAGAAACGTACTTATTGAAGTAGGTTGCAAAGGACAGATGTGACGCAGCATTAAGTCGGTGGTTCGAGCCCTGAATGCTGATTGGCCGACAGATTATCAGATCGTATACCACTGGTATGACATTTTTACTGCTCTAATTACATTGGTAACCAGTTTATGGTATATGGTCAATATACCACAGCCAAGGGCTGTATCCAGGCACTCCGTGTTGCATCAGTGCTTAGCCGTGGTATATTGGCTATATACCACACCCACTCGGCCCTTATTGCTTAAATATAGTACTGTAGCAATTTTGCACGCCAGTAAGTGGTTGCAAGGGGAAGATGAGGCCCATTAGTAGCAGTTGTACAGCATGTCCACAGCTAAATAAGGCAATGGATCAGTGTATTTCGTGGGGTGGGAGTATTCACCAGAATTGTGTTGAGCATTTGCAATGCACTTTAGACTATTGCCAAGGCCTAGTTGTTCACTTTACTTCTATAGTCCCATTTCCTTATGAGCTTTTATTCTTAGATTAAGCATCCCATCTGCACTTTGAACAGAACTACACTGGTACACATATTTAGAACCATGTTTAGGCTACCAACACAGTGACAACTCTGAGAAAACTTCTACAAACAGGTGTCAAACTCATTCCATGGACGGCCTAGTTTGTTTTTTCCTTCAATTAAGACCTAGACAACCAGGTGAGGGGAGTTCCTTACTAATCAAGTACAAGAGTGAAAACCTGCAAATACTCTGCCCTCCGTGGAACGAGTTTGACACATGCTTTACAACATACGTTATTCAGCCCCGTCAGACATACCATGATCTGGTGTTGTCAGTTCCAGAGGCTGGCCACAGACAGGACCCACAGAGGTACCTCTGGAATGGGGCCATGTATTTGGAGTCTCGATGTGTCAACTCTATAATTACATTTACAACTGCATCACCTAGGTCTGCTGCCAGATTACTTAGCACTTCTTGTCTCCATATAGAGGATGTCATTTTTTTAAATGGCACATATATTCTGAACTTGTAATCTGGCATTTTATTCACCTCGACATGACTAACAATGTTTCTGAATGGCAGAGGGCATGTTGATACACAAACAAGGCCAATGCAGCCAAAACAATTATGACACATTACCCCATAATCAGAAGTGTCAAGTTGTTTTCCAATGTCATACAAGCAGCTTCATCATCAGAAATAGAAAAAAAACTAAATATTTATTTTGTGTTTGTTTATTATCTACATAGAATTTGTCCCAAATTTGGGCCAATTTACTAATTTTCCATGACATCACCTCTTCCAATCATTTTAAGATATAAAATATATGGGTTACAGCTGTCAGAATACTTACAAGTCACATTTCCCATCAATCATCAACAAAACAAAAGGACACGAGGTACAGCATCAATGCAAAAGTCTTAACAGTCTGGTGACAAAAAACGATTAAAGACAACCCACATTATGGGCCACAAAGCTACACTGCATGTGCTCATTTCAATTTCATGATACAAACCAAGACGGAACAAAAAAGCCTCTACAAAAATCAATGTCAAAATAACTTTTTTTTGTTGTTGAAAAAAGTCCGTTCTGAGTTTGAAGCCTCAGTCGCTGTCAGAGCCAGAGCCGTGGTTGGAGGCCTCGTTGGCAGAGCCCCCTGGTTCTGATCCATTGTCGGAGCGGCGCGGGGAGCCTGCCGGGGAGCCCACCGGAGAGCCCGCTTCAGAGCCAGAGGCTGCGGCCGGTGAGCCAGGTCGGGACTCGTTCTCCGACCCAGAGCGGCTCCTCTTGCTCTCGTTATCAGACTGCTCTGAGTCAGACTGCTGCTGCACTCTCTTCCTCTTCACTGGACGGTCGCTGCCTGAGTCGCTACCCGAGTTTTCGGAGCGTTGGGGGCTTCCAGCGTCGCTGCCAGAGCGGTTCCGGCCCCCGTCGGACTCACTGTCGGAGGCGATGCGCTTCTTGTGGCTGCCCTCATTATCAGAGCCTGAACCACTGTCTCTGGGGTTTCTGGGTGGTCAACAGATATGACATATTAGTGGCACAAAACTCTTCGGAGTTGTATTTTCATGTAGCATTTTATGTACGAATGAGTTTATGCCCTTACCGGTCTTCAGCAATTTTCAGTCCATCCTCATCTGATGAAGAGTCAGAGGATGAGATGATGGCCTTTGACTTGATCTTGCCTTTAAGAGACGGTGGCACAGGCTCGGCCTAGACAAAAACAGAACTGTTACAACTCTGGGCCTAAGGCCGGCATTTGGGAGAAAAAAAAGCCCATTAGAAAGACAAAAAGACAGTAACAAACTAGATTTAACTGACCCTTTGGAACTTCTTGCCGCCCGCTCTGGGTTTGCGTTGCTTTTTGGGCCGTGAGCCTCCTTCCTCGTCATCGCTGCCATCGTCACCCCCTTTGTTGGGTCTGAAATACAGTCACAGTGCCACTCACACCAGGCTATTTTCCTACCGGTCACTACAAATAAAACACTTTCCACAGCGGTCTCACCTCCTCCTCTTCTTGCGGCCCTCCTCCTCACTTCCGCTGCCACCCTTCCTCTTCTTCCTCCTTCTCACTGGCAGGTCCTCATCAGAGCCATCGTTGACAAACTCATCAAAGTCACCCCCTTTCTTGCGCTGGGGAGAACAAAAACAACAATATGGTCACACTGCACCCTAGAGCCTTTGTTTGAGATTCATATCAATCTGATGTGCCATGAGCTAATCATTGATCAACCCAAACCTCTGCGTTGCACTAGCCGTTCAACACATTTACACTCACTCGGCCGCCACCTTTCTTCTTCTCTTTCCTTTCATCCTTCATTCCATCGGCGAAGGAGAGCAGACCCTTGGTCTTCTCCACATACATGGCTCTCTGCTCCAGCAGCTTCTTCTGATCCTCTTCCTGCTTGGTTCTCTTCTCCTCCTGGTGGGGCAGGAGGAAGACAAGGTCAGTGGGTTAGTCAAACTGTTATAAAGGAATACATTTACAGTGGACCAAAGAAACGTGTTACTCAAGACATCACAGGCTCAAGTAAGGTCTGTTTACTTAAATGTCTTATCCATTATGGTTTACAAGTACAACATAGAAGGGATGAGGGACTTGTGGAGATGTGACATTCCATAGACAGACCTGTTCTTTATGCATCTGTTGGCGCAGGAAGTCCCTCTCCTGATCCTGTTTGGCCCGGATCTCCTTCTCCTCCTCATCCTGCTTCCTGGCCCGAGCCACGTGGTACTGGGCCTGACTCAGCAGGTCAGAGCATTGCCTGCAACGGCCCCCACACAAACACAGCTCACAATCCAGGCTTAGCCCGACATCTGATGGCTGGGCTCAGCTGTCATTCCTCTAATTTCCTCTGAGATATGATCTGAATTTTGGCTAAGAGTGGTTTATTGATTTACTGAAGGCTATGAAGTAAGTACTGGCCTGAATTTGGATTTTAGAGGGGAGATATTTGTTCAAACTGACCTGGCCTCAGTGGAAGCAAGCACTAGGTCGAACCTCATCTTGTCACCAGCCTTGGCAAGGTAGCTGAAATACCTGAAACAAAAAGAGAAGACAGAATTAGGCTGAGAAAAGTGAAGCATAATTTTAGGAGAGGTGTTAAGGTGAGTTTAGGGTGTACCGGTGGGCCAGCTCCAGCTCTTTGACAGCACTGAGTACAGCCTTTAGGTTACTCTTCTCGTCCTTCAGCACCAGAGTGGCCAGCCTCTGCAGCACCAGGGCCACGTTGAACATCAGCACCGTGTCACTGGGGGCCACGTGACGCGCCTGGGGACACAGCCAGCCACTTTTGTTTTCTTCCATTTAACCTTTATTTAACTAGGCAAGTCAGTTTCGAACAAATTCTTATTTACAGTGACGGCCTACCCCGGCCAAACCCTAACGATGCTGGGCCAATTGTGCGCCACCATATGAGACTCCCAGTCACGGCCGGTTGTGATACAGCTTGGAATCGAACCAGGGTCAGTAGTGATGCCTCTAGCACTGAGATGGAGTGCGTTAGACCGCTGCGCAACTCGGGAGCCATCAGTGAGTAAAAAGCAGGGTTGCAAAATTCCATGAACTTTCAATAAATTCCCTGGTTTCCCAGAAATCCTGGTTGGAGGATATTGAATTTCCTGTTTATTCCCATCTGATTCCGGGAATCCTCCAACCGGGATTTCAGGAAAACCCTGGAATTTATAGAAAGTTCTCAGAATTTTGCAACCCTAGTAACAGAACACTCACACAAGGGTCACCCTGCTCTCACGTAAACAAGCTCAGGCAAATGAAGCCCAGCCATAGGGTTACTAAAAGGAATGCGAGACGCTTCGTTTCACACAAATCTCACCTTCAGCAGAGTCTGTTTGCACTCCTGGAGTTTCCCGCATTTGAAGAGTGCCCGAGCCAGGTACAGCACCACCTCAGTGTTCTGATGCTTGTAGAATTTCTTCAGACAGTTCTCGTACTAAACGGCACAATGAGTGGATAAGATATTTTAATAGAACTCAAGTAAACCCTGCAGTGTGTACTATGAGCCAGTACAGAGCCTTACCATCTGCACAGCGCTGATGTACTGTTTCTGCTCCACATAGATGTGGGCCAGGTTGAGCCAGACGTCGCTGATATCAGCTGTGGCTTCTCTCACCTGGGCAAACACGTCACGGGCCTCTCGGTAATAGCCCTTATGGGCCAGGACGGCACCTGGACAGAAAAGATGGCAAACTCTGAGGTATTTACATGCTAATAGTTCATACTCAGACTTGACTGTGCTTAAGCATCTATGTTAATACAATGAGTGAGTGAAGGCCAACAAACCTATGCCGTTGGCAGCGTAAAGGTTCTTGGAGTCGTTTCGTAGGACCTGTTTGTAAATGGCCAGGGCTCGATCCTGATGTCTCTTTTCCTGGAGGGACACAACCACAGACACAGACAAATGATGAAGGCAATGTTTCTGACAGTGATGATTAATGGCTCCACATCAAAACAACTGATATTCTGCCGTACCTTCTCCCGGTCCCTGGTGGGCTGGTGCAGGGTCTGGAGCCACACGTTGCCCAGGGCCAGCATGGAGTAGGTGTCGTTCTGAGTGGACGGCTGCTTGAGGATACGCTCAAACTTCTTCTGACCTGGACCCCACTCCTGCTTGGCCAAGTGGAGATTCCCGATCAGGGACCAGGCGTCTGGGTGATCCTGATTGATCTGCAGAGCCTCTTTGAACCAGTCGGAAGCTTCATAGAAGTTTCCTTTGTCACGAGCCATTGCGCCAAGACGCAGGTAACCTGCAAGCAACAACAATGGACCAATTGATACGCACACAACCTAAGGAGACAGCCATTAACCAAAACATACAGTGTGTCTTCAGTGCTTACAGTCAACGTAGTTGGGATGTTCCCTCAGGATGTTCTTGTAGAGTTTCTCCGCCTCGTGGAATTCGCACATGGCCTCGTAGAGCCTGGCTAGGTTGTAAGAGGTGGTGACAGAGATGGCGTTGTAGTAATGCTCGTCATGCTCTCCCTCAGCTTTGGCCCGCTCCAAAGAAGCCAGGAAGTATTTCTAAACATGGACAGACAGAACAAAGCCCTGAAAACTATTTATAGCTCTGTTGTGTCTACTAGGGTTGGGCGATGCTTGGAATGACACATCATCCTGTCCAAACATCATTGATATACGGTTGTATAGTAAAAAAAATATATATATATTTTAAAAATCTGGGGAGGGTGCAAGTTGCACAGAAGGGGTCAGTCGATTGGCGGGAAAAACACACTATAAAGGACACATTTCTAGGCCTGAACAGTGTAAAGCCTAGTTATTTATCTAGTTGAGGCTGTAAAATGATATACAAAATTGGTAGAGCGGTTTCTCTTGTTTATTAAAAAAATGCTCCGATATCAGTTAAAAACTAATATTATAGCCGTATCAAGTGTAGTCTACTGTCATTTCATTAGGCTACTTTCCAACAGTATCAGACAACAAAAAAAAGGCGTGATGGGATTTCACTATAGTAGTCTGCCTTATGCCATAACAGAAAAAAACTATGGCTCCTTGGTCTTTGCCTGTTTGGCGGCTCTTTGGTTTCAGGCTGAATGATAAAGGTGAGCCAGCAGACCTGAATAAAGGTGAGCCAGCAGACCAGAATAAAGGTGAGCCAGCAGACCTGAATAAAGGTGAGCCAGCAGACCTGAATAAAGGTGAGCCAGCAGACCTGAATAAAGGTGAGCCAGCAGACCAGAATAAAGGCGAGCCAGCAGACCAGAATAAAGGCGAGCCAGCAGACCTGAATAAAGGTGAGCCAGCAGACCTGAATAAAGGCGAGCCAGCAGACCTGAATAAAGGTGAGCCAGCAGACCTGAATAAAGGTGAGCCAGCAGACCTGACCCAAGTCACTTTCAGAACGTGTAAAAAGACATTCAGGGCAAAGGATCGACAGACTACAAACCTCCGTCAACATTTACAAGTCCATCATCCTGCTGAGTTCGCTACTCTGGGGCAGAAAAGTTGAACATGCTGGTGTTCCTTGCCAGAAACCATTAGGTAGGCCTAAGACATGGTTTAAATAAAAAATTAAAAAATAGACCTAAAAGGTTCAGGGCCATTCCCCTCAGAAATGTCCGGGAACTTGCAGGTGCCTTGGTGGAAGAGTGTGGTAACATCTCACAGCAAGAACTGGCAAATCTGGTGCAGTCCATGAGGAGATGCACTGCAGTACTTAACGCAGTTGGTGGCCACACCAGATACTGGCTGTTACTTTTGACCCCCCCTTTGTTCAGGAACACATTATTCAATTTATGTTAGTCACATGTCTGTGGAACTTGTTCAGTTTCTGTTTCAGTTGTTGAATCTTGTTATGTTCATACAAATATTTGTATGTTAAGTTTGCTGAAAATAAACAGTTGACAGTGAGAGAACGTTTCTTTTTTTGCTGAGTTTACATTGTTCTCTTGCATTATGTTAACAGTCTAACAACCTCATATGAATTGAACATTTAGGCTATGGCAAATAGGGAATAGACCATTTGGCATGTTGCCCTGCTGTGTGCTCTGCACAGCACTGTTGTTCGCTGCCAGACTCCAGAGGTGCAGTAAAATTCAATGGCTGTCAAACATCGTCGATAGACGACACAATCGAAAATCACCCAACCCTAGTGTCTACCATCACCACAAAGGCAAGTTACGAAACTACAAATAACCATTCAAGTAGTTAATTAATTAATTGCTACAATATGTAATGACTAATTCTAGTCAGGCAGCTCTGCCATCCTCCTAAACTGTACCTTGGCCTCTCCCAGGTTCCCCAGTCTGAAGTGGAGAGCCCCCAGGTTGTTGAGGATCTCAGGGGGGACGTCGGCCTGGACCTTCTCCTGCAGAATGCGGGTGGCCGTGCCGTAGGCAGAGAGGGCGCCCTGGATGTCGGTCTGCTCCAGGATCTGGGCCAGCTCAATCCAGGCCTCCACGTCATCAGGGTACTGCTCGGTAACCTTCTTCAGATGACCCTGCAGAACACAAAGACATTACATCTTATTGATTTTAGCAATAGTGCTGATTGACATTTACAGAGTTACAAGTTAAGAGATAATGCCACAAAGATCAGACAAACACATACTTCATGTGAGGTTCACCTTCACATTGCAGTTTTACTTACTTTGGCAATGTCTCTCTTTTCCTGATCATCTGAAGTAGCATAAAGAGATCCCAGGATCTTCATGGTTTCATAGTTGTTGGGGTAGGCCTTTAGGACCTTCTCAAAGCACTGGGCTGCATTCTCCTTGTCTCTACGGTACACGTACATCTGCCCCAGGCCAAAGAAAGGCAGCACAAAGGTAGACGAGGCAAACTGGGTGGCCTGGTAGTAGTACTGGAAGGCCTGGTCATAGTCCTCCTGAAACACACAAGCAAGAGAGATGTAATGCCAATTCAATTAGAAAAGCAAAAGTTTCCCAAAAATAAACTGAGGCCTTAGCGCTTACCTGTACATGAAAGGAGCGGGCCAACTGGTAGCAGCTCTCAGCCTGCATAGCTTCCACCTCTGTGTTGTGAAAGGCATGGAGAGCCAGGTGCTGCACTTTACTGTAGTCCTGAAAATAAGTACATCAATGTGAATGATAAACGATGCTCAGGTCAAGACATGCTACTATATACCAGGAATAAGATGACAACCCTCTCACCTTTTTGAAGAAGAAGTGGTTAGCCAGGTGGTTGAGCACCATGGGGTTGCTGGGGTCGATGGTGTAGGCTCTGGATAAGAGCTGCACTCCATTCTTGATGGAGTCAGGCTCCTTGCTGTTGAGCTCCAGCACAGCCAAGCCCACAAGGGCTCCCACACACTTGGAGTTGAGCTCCAGGGCCCGGCCAAAGGCCAGACGGGCCTTCTCCAGCTTACTGAGCTTGACGAAGCAGTGGCCCATCCCCAGCCTCACTTCGGCTGGAAAGATAAATAGTGACAGTATATTAGGAGACACCAGGGATATTATTTATAATATAATAAATAATAATAATATATGCCATTTAGCAGACGCTTTTATCCAAAGCGACTTACAGTCATGTGTGCATACATTCTACGTATGGGTGGTCCCGGGGATCGAACCCACTACCCTGGCGTTACAAGCGCCATGCTATAATATGACAGGTGCAAGTGAAATGCTTACCAGGACATCCAGGGTTTGTGCGTAGAGCCTTCTTGTAGTAGGCCAGTGCTCCCCTGTAATCCTTCTTATTGAAGGAGATGCAAGCTTTACCTGTTGAAATAAAATGTATAATGGTTAGGCCCCATTTCAAAGTGAACCTTTGTGGTTGTAATGGTCGAGATTTCCCTTTGTGATTTACTTACCAAGTAGAGCAGGGATGTTATTGGTGGACTGATTCAAGACAAAGTGGAACTGAGCGTCAGCCTGGTCCATTTTGTCCCCCTCCAGCAGACAGAAACAGGCTCTTCCCAACAAGTGGTTCTGTTACAAACAAATAGATTACATTTATGATTTTTTATGATGGGGAAATTAACTTTCACATTATCCAATAATTGTTAAGCAGATTTTCTTACCTGGTCGTACATGATGATCTTGTCTGCCATGGTGTATAGCAGGGTGGCCTGAGTGATGAGCTCCTTCTTGGCATCTTTGTTCTTCTCTTTACGTGCCTGCTGGACATAGTAGGCTGCCAAGGTGTCCAGACAGGTCATCTGGTCCTTCTCATGGTCTCTGTAGTCCAGGTTCCCATCGATACGGGCCGCCTCCAGCAGCTTGACAAAGTCCTCTGTCTTCGTCTGTTTGTAATACTCCAGCTAAAAGAAAAATGATTTTTTTGTTTATTTTGGTGACAAACAATCCCTGAACAAACCCTCAGTCAGTGGGAATGCAACTACATAACTCACCAGGGAGGATAGCCCATTTCCTGGACCAGAGTTCTGTGTGACACCTTGGGAGATATTTGCCGACCTGTACCTGTTTGGTAACGCTTTTCCCACGTCTGAGAATATATCAGCGGTTGGTGGACAGTTCTGATAAGGAAATTGTTGTTCACGTCACCGGGCTGTGCCCAGGAAATTATTACATTAAATTGTTAGATGCTACCACCCCCCCACCCCACAATCAAAACATTCCATGTTGTGTCTCGCTTGTGAGTTTCACACTTGTTTGTCTAGCTAATCAACCTTACAATTGCTGCTGCTGCAGACGGTTAGTAGAACAGAGCGTGTTCGCGCAAACATTGACATCCGTGTTTGGTTTTGATTTGGGGATGGTATCCTCTAACAAATGGATTAAATTATTTCCTTCAGCGATGCAGACGACAATTTCCTTAACAGAACTGTCCACGGATATACTCTCCAACATGGGAAAAGTGTCTCCAAACAGGCACAGGTCAGCAAATATCTCACACGTCTCTCCAATGGTATGCCCTAAGACGGAATGTTACTGTAAAATAACTGTACATGGCGGCAAGCCTGCAGGGCTACAGGGAGGAGTTACAGGTAACAGTACAAATTACAATCTAACTGTATTTGATGCACCACTCACACAGAGTAAAATGTACAACTATCAATTCAACCATTACATTTTTTAAGGCTTAAATGAATTCTCATACCAGTCTGTGTTTTCATACTTACAGCAAGAGCAATCCATATGTGCAACTGTGTATGCTCCTGTTTCAGGATACTGATGACCTCATCTCCTTCTGGCAGCTGGTCGAAATCAAGCTCAATGACCTGCAGAACAAATCATTGATTCACTAACAAGACACAGGTCTACGTGAACACCAGTTTGTACACATGCAACCTGACCTTTAACCTATGGCTAAAAAAGCTTGATCAGAGGCCAAGTTATTTTATTAAATATTTTGACTGGGGACAAGAAGTGGCTGCATTTTATTGGTTCCCGAGACTTGTATCTCACGCTAATTAACTACCTTTACTAGTTCGCTTACTGAATGATCTGAACGACAATATCAACTGTAGACAACTTACAAGTCGAACCTGGGTTATGACTTATAATTTTCATGACTGATAGTAAAAAATGTTTTTTTACAAAATCTCAGAAGTTGTTAGCGATCTGGCTGACGTTAGTCAACAAACACAGGGCAATGCTACGTTAATAGCTGACGTTAGTAGGCTAGCTGTAGCAATCCACGGTCAAACAAAGCCGCGTAACTAGTCATTACCTCGTCGGTGTCCCTTAAGGGGATTTCAATTGAACCTCGAGACATATTGGCTGATGGAAATCCACGTCCCTACTCCAATATATTCCCAAAATGTGTTCAGCTGTCCCCGTGGTCTCAAAGATCTGGCTCCACTTCCGCG
Source organism: Oncorhynchus gorbuscha (assembly GCF_021184085.1). Lineage (NCBI taxonomy): Eukaryota > Metazoa > Chordata > Actinopteri > Salmoniformes > Salmonidae > Oncorhynchus > Oncorhynchus gorbuscha. The sequence goes on from NC_060176.1 coordinate 18,322,130, forward strand.
CTAGAACAAATACATAGGTGTTCACAAAACAATGTCCGGGTAGTACAGCGAGCGACTAGTGGAATAATATGACCCACTGGTGTAATACCGGTAGCAAATGTTTTATCTCTCTTCTTGGCAGCCTAAACGTCTTTCGACTGAAAGAGAAACATTCTGTATTTTCACAGTAGTATTTGTTGTATTTTCAAAAGTTGTAGGTATACTAGTTGTTTAGAAATCTGTAAATGTTTGTTAATAATAAATGGTGTTGTTTTCACTATTTTACCATGCGCAAAGTAGGGAACTTGAATTTGTTCATTATACAGTGTGCCTTTCCATTCGAGCTCCATAGTGGTCGTGTTCGAGAGCATCAAAACCGTGATGTATCATGGGTACATTATGACTGACTGATCTACAAATAATAAAAGACAAGAAAGGGAAATAAATATTTGATTGATGATTGCTTAAGGGAGGGGAAAAATAAGACAATAATAAAAGTTGTTATAATTGTGATAATCCTCTGTGATGTGTTTCTGTGACCTGTGCCCAGTTAAGGTCTTCATTGATCCTGTCCTATCCAAAAGATTCTGATCGCTACTGTATGAACAAAAGAAACCTGGTGATGTCCTATTGGTTTAAGCGTGAGATGTTATGCAAATGATCTAGAATAATTTGATATGTTAAACTGACTAATGTTAATTCAAAAAGTCCATTAACTGTGTTATTGTTTGCTGGCTTGGGCCAGCAATCGGTGGAGCTGAGGGGAGGGGGTGGAGGTGTCAGCTGGTTTTGATGTGTGTCAGTGAATGATCAGAACAGGCAAAGGCTACACTCACTGAAGAGCATCTTGAGGGTTTCCCACTGCAAACTGGCAGCAATAGAGCTGTCTAAAATTAGGGTGCATGAGGGTGCATGTGATGAGATGTAGCTAGTTATTATATGTTTTCGAATGAACATTTTCTGCAGCTTTCAAAGGAATATTCCCAACTGGGAGGTAAGACCTTATTTGTATGTATTCTCACCCTTTTCTAATATATCTAACATGGTTAGGTTAAGTATATATGTCTTGTATAACTTCATAATGCAATCTTGATTAATTAATAACTGTAAGCATCTAATGTAGACTACTTGACATCTAGTAAGCTTAGACAACCTCTCTCTGTTTTATTTTGTAATGTTTCCACAGTCTTTCTTTGCTTCGTGTGCTGTTGACTGACCTGCAGTTTCAGTTACATGACTGTCACAAATCTAGTCTCTGGTTAGGTTAAAGTTCTGAGGGGTCATTCCTTTCTCTTGCCCAGGGACCCAAAAGGAAAAAACACCTGAGTTCAGGAAACACAAGTTAACAAAAGAACATTCCCATTCTAACTGGATCTTTATACATTACCATGCATGTAAGTATGGTATTATATGCAGATAATGCACTTCTACAGCGATGGCTTGTTAAGGACTATTCTAACTCAGACTTTCCCCCCACAATCAAATATCACATATTTGATATTTTACTTACAAAAACAACAATATGATTCTAACAATTTCTTCAAACTCAAACTTCCGACTTTTTCAGACTCATTTGTAAACCAGTATGACAAGTATTTTATATGCAATGTCATATTTTTCTTTATACAGAGAGATGTTATGGCCTCGGAGAACTTAATGAATGGAGGTCAGAGTTTTCATTATGAAAAATCTGAGTTTAATCTTCTGAGCAGCCACGGTGAGAACCATGAAAGCAGCCGGCCATCAACTCAGACCAGGCCGATGAGAGATGACAGAAGGGGATACATAGCACGAGCACTCTCAAGGGACTCTGGAGTTAGCTCCATAGAGCATTGCCTGGTACCGGACAGCAATGAAAGTAAGCATTGATGTTAATATTTACATATTGTCAATGGCACTAAACATTATTATAATACAGAACATCTTGATAACCAGGCATTTATTTTCTCAGATCAGGAAACAGAATGCTTACGTTTAGACATTTAAGTTTAAAACTACTTTCACCACTGCATTTTGACTTCTGCATTCGCTAATTTTTAAATTGTACATGACATAGCCAAATGGATGTTTTAGTGTGGAGCAGCTATGGATCAGAGGATTCTACTGAAGAATCCATGGACACAAGTACATTTTCTGAGGAAGAGCTTCTTGATATAACATTTGAGGCATGCAAAACCACTGACACAGGTACAGATCATCTCTTGTAATAACAGCTGTACATCAGTGTTCTTTTTGTATACTCGCATGCTTCCTAAGTCTTTGTTCTCAATAGGAGAGGTTCTGGCCTCCACGATCATGCAGTACCTGCAGACTATGACTAGCCAGAGCCCAGAACAGGACAGGCTGAATGCTTTGAATTGTATGCTGGACCCTGAGTGCCGGGACCCCGCTATTAGCAGGGCCAAATTCCAATCCCACCATGAGGGAGTGGATTGCCCAGTGCCACCAGGATGGGTAAAGAAAAAACCTTCAGACAGCTAACTGCTATAGAATGTTCATCTGCAGCAGCCTTATAATCAACAACATGCCTCAGAAATTCTGCCACTAAAAATGACTGACATTTTTAGTTGATTACATCTGTTTGTGTGATTTATTTTGATATAACATTGGTTAACCTGCTAATCCGCTTTGTATCTATAATTGGAGAAAAATGATTGTTTGTATCTTTCAGCATGCATGAGGACGACAAACATCTTTCAGGGGAAAACCCTTGTAAAGTGTCTATAAATGGTAAGGTTTTGCTTTTGTAGGCAGCCTGGGAATCTGTCTCAGATATCAGTGTAATTCACTCATTGTGTTGTTCTTTCACGGATGGATTTCTCAGGTCCTGAAACTGCCTTCTCAGAGAGAGAACAGTGTTATTGGTAAGTTATTCAGCTTTCTCAGTCACTCATGATTTGACTCTTTCTATGCAGTACTTTTTCTGTATTCTACTGTATTCAACTGGTTTCCAGTTGAAGCTCGCATTGGCCCTCCCACCCCTACGGGAGGGCATCTCCCGCTCAGCCCAGTCCAAGCTATTCTCCGTCCTGGCACCCCAGGGGTGGAACCAGCTTCCCCCTGAAGCTAGTACAGCAGAGTCCCTGCCCATTTTTCGAAATAATCTGAAACCCTTCCTCTTCAAACAGTATCTTAAATAATCGTCCTCCTCACCTCCCCTTTTTAAATACACTTACCCCCCCACACACACCCACACACCCTTCTAGCTCTGAACCTACTGACAGCTACGTTGTTGAGGAAAATGTTACTTTCTATGCCTGTGAGATGTGGTTGTCCCACTTAGCCATCTCAAGATGAATGCACTAACTGCAAGTCGCTCTGGATAAGAGCATCAGCTAAATTACTAAAATGTAAAATGTAAATGTATTAATGCTGTAAATCTGACTACTCATTTGGCTCTAGTGACTCCAGGGAGCTGTCGGCCACTGTGTCTGAGCTGAAGCATGCGCACAGTAGAATGAGTAAGCAGAACAACAGCCTGTTGAGGACTGTATATCAGGGTGAGGACACCAACCTGCAGCTCACAGTAGAGATCACTGGACTAAGTGCCAAGCTGGCCAGGTACTGTCTGTGAGGATGAAGCAATATGATGTTGTGATATGGTGGAACATTATATGGATTCATTATTGCAAGGCGTGGTAGTTCTGATGATTTACTGTTGTAAAACTGTCTGTGTGACATCCCCAGTGCCCAGCGGTCAGCAAGGAGAACCAGGTCCCTTGTGGAGGAGCTGGAGGAGGCCAGGAGATCCCTGATGGAGGTACAGGAGAGAGCCAGCCAGGCCCAGGCTAGCAGCTGCAAACTGGTACCGCACTCAGCTCTTAGCAGGAAATTACATATAAGGAAATGGTATACAAATATCTTAGACCTGAGGGTGGATGATTTTTATTGGAATGCATACATTTCCATATACATTTTTTTTCTTCAATTTTAGAGCAAAGAATGTGACTGTCTGAAAGCACACATTAAATTGCTTGAAGACAAGGTAAATTTGATCTTTATTATTATTTCATAATAAATGTACAAAGTGTGTGATGTCACATACTGTATATTATATGTGCAGATGATTTGAAGATTGTCTCAACAAATTGAGAAAGGTCAATGCTGAGATGAGGGTAAGAACTGTTGGCCAGAACAGCTCTGTCTGTCACTGAGATAAGAGTGCAGTAATGGAGATCCTCTCATTTGTTTTGCAGGAGGAACTTGAAGAAACCCTTGTCATGCTGGCTGTAAGAGACAGGGAACTCACTAAGGTTAGTATACCATACCTTCACACATAGAGGGTTCATTCTCTGTGTTACAATGACTGCATTGGTAGATTTGTATTTTTTGATTGTTTCTTTCCAGAAAGACATACTGATGGATAAGCTGAAGAACTCTCATCTGGAGAACCACAGAATCATTGAGGTATCTTCATAATAACATTCATCATTTCAAGTTCCTGTAGTTATGCCTGTGCACTAGCAGAACAGAAAGTAGCTCTGATTGTTTTTTCCTTGTCGTTGAAGGGGCTACAGTCAGAGTTTATACATTTATCAGAGCATTCCCAGCAAGCTTTTTTGAGGTAAGTGCTGTCAATCATTTCTATGTCCATATGCTACTCGTCATTATTTTTGTTGCCAACATCTCACCCAACAGCTGTTCAGGTGCCATATTTGTTGGGGCTCATTCGTTACTGAGAATGTGCTGTATGTGAGTGACATAATCACAAAGGGACATGCTAGGGGTCAGTGGGGTCAGTGTGTTTAACCTGGTGCTGTGTTGCTGTAATTCCTAGGTTTGACAGGCACTGTGGTAGTCCAACAGGTTTCCAGGGAAGGAGTGGAGGGGTTCCTAACCACCGCTCTCTGCATGCTGAGATCCAGGACACTCAGCAGGTGTGACAAAGGCTTTAGTCCTGCAGTTGGTTATCAAAAGCCCTATCGTGTTACTATAGGTTTACTATAATGATGTATTTCCCTCAGCAACGTGGGGTTCTGGAGGAGATGACTGGTCCAATATGTGGGGTTTGGTCCTCTCACACTCAGAGGGAAGATATCCAAAACACAATTCACAGGATCAAGTCTACTGAACTGGCCCACCTTCTGGTCCTTCTGTAGCTCAGTTGGTAGAGCATGGCGCTTGTAACGCCAGGGTAGTGGGTTCGATCCCCGGGACCACCCATACGTAGAATGTATGCACACATGACTGTAAGTCGCTTTGGATAAAAGCGTCTGCTAAATGGCATATGTTATATGTTATGTTCTCCACGCACACTACCCAGAGAGGGTGAGAACACACACACACACACACACACACACACACACACACACACACACACACACACACACACACACACACACACACACACACACACACACACACACACTTGTGTCTGATGAATGATAAAAGTGTAGAAAGCTGTTTTTAGGGTCTGATGTCTGTTCAATCACTCAGGATTCTGTTGGTGGTTGTGCTGTTGAGACCCTGGAGAGGCCATATCCCCACAGCCAACAGCCACAGCCTAGCATCAAGCAGCAGCTGGTTAATGTGTATGTGAGTTTTTATCCCCTTCTCTCTTCTGTTGTGATTACTGACATAATAAAAGTATGACAATGGTTGCTATTTATTGAAATGCATTCTGACAATAAAAAGAAAGTCTGGTGTTGCTACTTGCCAGAGCAATTATAAGGACTACCATTATATCATCAGCAGTAATTACTGGCTTTCTGTCTAATATAAGTGCAGATAAGTACAGTTTTAGAATCCTTGGTTGCTTCAAGATGTAACAATGTGTGAGTGAGTTGTTTATAAAGTCCAGGCTGTTCTTCCAGACTGAAGGAACTGGAGCAGCAGACGACTCTGTGGGAGGAGAGAGAGGAGAAGGTGGCGGAACAACGGAGGCTACAGGAGCAGCAGGAGCAGAGGCAGAAGCCCCAGGCAAAGAGGGCAGCTGTGGTGAACTGGTGGAGAACCCTAAAGGTGGAGGGGGGTAGGACCAACGTCAAGCCGGAAGACACCCGACCCAGCCCAGCAAGGCCCTCACTGACACAGATTCCAAGCTCCAACAGGCAAAGCACACCATCACAAAGATTAGGGAGCAGGTATGCCACCTTGAGTCGGCTCTGAGAACTGCCCAGGAGGACGTAGCTGAGCACAAAAACATTCAGGACAGGGTGGGTGTTCTTCACAAAGACAAGGAGACAAACACGGTGAGAGAGGGACCTGGCCAGACTGGGGAGGAGGCATCAAAGGAGCGTAAGGACGTGGCTGTGGCTACAGACCCTGTGGAGCACCCAGGTAGATCAGAGAAGGTAGCAGGCCAGTTTGTGACCTCAGAGGGTCTGCTGGTGACCCTCAGGAGGATGGAGGCCATGGTCAGCAGTGCCCTGGAGGCAGCTGAGCTGGTCAGGGAGAGTCAGCGAAGGGTCAGCCAGGTCAAGGAGAGGATGGAAAGTATCACTCAGAAGATGGAGGAAGCTCTGACCAGAGCAGCGCACACAGAAGGTCAGCTCAGTGCCCTGGAGGCCAGGGTCACAGCCAAACCTCAGGTCAGTTTGCATAGTCTATTCTGTGTATTACAAGAATAGTGAGCTCAAATAAGCCCTGACTGTAAAAGTTTAGAATTTTCTTTAATCTAGTATCTGCATGTTTAATATGCAGCCCCACATCTATGTTCACATATCTGCTTTTGCAATGATGACCAATGACCTTTTATACTAGGTTGTTTTCCTCCGGTAAAATTCTTACAATTTATTTACAGCCGTTTCTTTTACATTTCCTCTCTCTCTTCTGTTCCGAAGTTGCCAGGTCCTGTAGGGCAGACAGCCCAGCCTGATGTTGAAGCTATAGGCAGAGACAGATCCAGGAACCCCTCTCCTCCAGGTCCTATAGGGCAGACAGCCCAGCCTGGTGTTGAAGCTATAGGCAGAGACAGATCCAGGAACCCCTCTCCTCCAGGTCCTATAGGGCAGAAAGCCCAGCCTGGTGTTGAAGCTATAGGCAGAGGCAGATCCAGGAACCCCTCTCCTCCAGGTCCTATAGGGCAGACAGCCCAGCCTGGTATTGAAGCTATAGGCAGAGACAGATCCAGGAACCCCTCTCCTCCAGGTCCTATAGGGCAGACTGCCCAGCCTGGTGTTGAAGCTATAGGCAGAGACAGATCCAGGAACCCCTCTCCTCCAGGTCCTATAGGGCAGACAGCCCAGCCTGGTGTTGAAGCTATAGGCAGAGACAGACCCAGGAACCCCTCTCCTCCAGGTCCTATAGGGCAGACAGCCCAGCCTGGTGTTGAAGCTATAGGCAGAGACAGATCCAGGAACCCCTCTCCTCCAGGTCCTGTAGGGCAGACAGCTCAGCCTGGTGTTGAAGCTATAGGCAGAGATAGACCCAGGAATCCCTCTCCACCAGAGCCTATGACCGAAAGCTACAGCAAGTCTAGATGGCCCCTTATAAGCGGTATGATGAGACTACGACTACTGAAATACAGGGCAAACACAGCATTTGTATGTCACTGAATGTAGCAGTATTAATGAGCCTATTCTATTGTAAGAGGAGAAACACAGAAAGAAACAAATGAGTCAGCCACTTTCTTTTTGATTAGTAATCCCTTTGGACGCTACTGAAATAGGCCCAGCAGACTGTAACGTACACAAAGCAGTTGGCGCAGATTGTCTGAAGGCCCCTTGGTGAGTGTCACTGATCATGAAGGTTTTACTGTGGCCATCATGGGCCTTGCCCTTGTTTTCTGTGTCTCGGGAGCCCAAGCCTTATTATCTGGGGAGGAATAGACGAAGCCCCTCAGTAGAAACACCAGGATGTGAACATTTGGTGTGGTTTGCTCTCACAGCTAGAGGGAAGACCAGCTTTTTTTGGTTCATACGAAAGGGAGTCATGCTCATGTGACTTCCGTGACGAGAGTCCATCTAAGCAAGGTCACAGCCTTATTGTTTATTTGTTCCCTAGCCTTCTTCACGGTCAAGTTGATGAGTTTGAAACATCTTGATAATGCTGGAGATCAGTGGAAGTTGTTTGGTATGAACAGGCCAACTGGTCAGTGTTTGTAGTGTGTTGGTGATCAGATCACTACATTAGTTCTACAGTACAGTGTAGTTTATCACCTGACCCTTGCCCCTGTTCTGCCAGGCTATTTGTGGTGATGAGAAGTCTTCTATTTGCTTAACAAATGAAGCATCTGCCATGAGAACAGCAATATGCCAGAAGCATCCTCTGATGCTCAAATAACATCATGACACTTACCTTACGCATTCTCACCTGGCAGGCATTCTCACACAACCATAGAATATGGCACATACTGCATGTAGGTACTGCAGGCACTGCAGGTGGGATATGTGATATGTGGACTACTAAAAGCCAGCACCAGGCTAATGTAGTATCTCTAGATGTGGGCTGTGTGTAATCTAGCCCAATTGATGTGACTCCTGGCTGCTTTCACTTTAGAAGGAACTCCCCATAAAAGGAGCTCTGGATGCCAGCATCGACTCTAGCTTGATATTCAAAATCAAATGCATTCCATCCAGTAAGACAGGATGTAGGCCTGTTAAGGTGTTAGTAAAAGGCCAGTATTCCAACACACTGACTGTAACATCTCCTGAAATAAGCTTGTTGGATACTAGCCTTCGTCACACACAAAACAAAAGACGGAAGCCAGAGGGTTAAATAAGGAACATGATTATGGAATGGAAACCAGGTGTGTACAATGAAGACAAAACGAAAATGAAACATGAATCGGCGGTGACTAGAAAGCCGGTGACGTCGACCGCCGAACGCCGCCCGAACAAGGAGAGGGACCAACTTCGGCGGAAGTCGTAACAATCTGTTTACCTTGGTATCTATACTCTACTAAGTCCCTCTACTCCAATTTACCGGTAAAACCTTAAAAACAATTTTATATCCCCTGCACATCAGTTTCATACCAACCAGGACTTAAGGACAAGTAATATGTGCTTGTGTTTATTAGAACATATTAACTAGAATTCAAGTATGTTTTGTTCATACTGAACTTTTTGTGCCAAAACATTTGTATTTAGTAGTACGGTAAACTGAAGCAATATTGAACATTCAGTACTGTAGGCCTTATCATTATGTACAGTATCACTTGTACAGGTGCGTATGGGGTTTTTTTCACGTGAGAAATACCTATAGGACTCCAGCAAAGACTTGTGGAGTAGGTGTATGTCACTATCAAGAGAATGGCTCAATTCACATCCACACGTAACAAATCAGCAGTTGCAGGGGCAAATGTGACATTTCGACTAGAGTCAGAAAGCAAAAGGGCTCTTATGACCGTTTATGCTTTCCTGAGGCCGAGAGCTCTTGGTGGCGACGTTGTAAAATAAATACTACACAAGAATGAATTGCTTCGGAGATGTTTTGCCAACGTGAGGTGTGAACGGATGTTTTCCTGTCTGTCCACTGTTGGAGTTGAGTAGCTGAGATGTGGTTTCTTTTCTCAACCTGCCACTGACCCCAGTATGAATGAATTATAGATCCTTGTGATCATTCTATTTCCCTCTGTAAATAGATCTCAAAGCCATGAGGACTTGTTCAGTGATAAGGATGCTTCAAGTAGCATGTAGCATTGGTGTCATTTAGATTTTTGTTTGTTAGCAATGACGGAACGACACTGTCTTTCAGGAGAGATTCAAAAGGATATGACACAATAGGTATGCCATGGGCCAAGTGCTTTCAACCAGAGGATCAAGCTTCCCATGAAACTGGTTGCCAGGTTATTGTTGCCCCTAGAAATGGAGGTAGGGGATGAGGTAGAGGACTTCCTGAAATACTGTCCGGTCCACCAATTAGACAGACAGCTCACTCTGTGCGTCATCCTCAGAGGAATACTGCCCAATTTAGTGCATTTTAATGGAATTCATTTACATGACATACAGTACAGTACCAGTAACATGCAAATTGAGCCCTCCTCACTTTCTCTGGTTCAAACAGGTGCCATTTATTCACGAACTGGAGGAGGCAACAACAGTGGCAGAAAGGTAAGAAATATATATATTATTTTGTTGGTACTTTTGGTGTTGTATAGGATAAAATAACAAATAAGAAAAAAAATTGCAAGTTCATATTTTACTGTGGCTTGCAAAAGTATTCACCCCCTTGGCATTTTTCCTATTTTGTTGCCTCACAACCTGGAATTCAAATGGATTTCTAGGGGGTTTGTAATCATTTGATTTACACAACATGCCTACCAGTTTGAAGAACTTTAAACATCCTCAACTGGGGGAACATATTAGGTGTATGCTATTAAGCTGTAAAAAATAATTTTTCAATTTGTTGACTTGTTTATAGAGGAAAATGTGTTCATAAGAAGGGCCTGAGATCAAAGTCAATATTCAGACCAATAAGGGTCAATGTTTTTAGATAGGATCTCCAGTAAGCCTCTCTTTGTAGTAGTAGGATCTCGTTGTTACCTCCTCTCCTTGGTAGAACAACATGATCAATGCCTGTGTATTTGAGGGAGGAGATGGGATGGTTAGCTTCAACAAAGTGAGCTGCTACTGGATAGTCAATGTTCTTACACCTGATTTTGCTGCGGTGTTCAGCTATGTGTTGTTTTAATTGTCTTTTCGTTTGTCCTACGTTGACTTTTCCACGTGAACAGGTGATGAGATGGATTCCTCCCTTGGTCTTGCATGAGATGATACCCCTAACAGGGATCTTTAGACCTGTATGTGGGTGTCTGAAGAAATATGTTTATTATTTTTACAGCTTATTAGCGTACACTTAATACAGTATGTTTCCCCAGTTGATGATGTTCCTTATATATTAAGGTTGAACCAAAAGATTGCAGGTAACAAAAATGAAATTCGAAATTATTATGTGAAACTGAATGAAACAATAATGTATGTTGATGCACAATATTTCATTATGTTTCTATATGATAACAATAGCGTAATATATTTAATATGCCATATACTATTGTTTAACAGTTTCACTAATTAATTTGAATTAACTTAATCATTCTGACACACCCCTCACTACTGTCATTGGTTACACTAATTGCACTGTGTGTCTACATAACCTGGTTCAAGTATTCATGACATTACCCCGAGGAAGGCACAGTGATGCCGAAACATTGGTAAATACCCATTCAATTACTGGGAGATTATACATGGAGTGTGCGACTTTCTTTATTTTGATAGTTTATCATGTATTCGTCGTTAGTCAGCACCTTCACACAAACTATTAGTCGGGGTGTGCGCTAGCTCATGTTTTTTTTTAATCGCCCTTTATTTAACTAGGCAAGTCAGTTAAGAACACATTCTTATTTTCAATAACGGCCTAGGAACAGTGGGTTAACTGCCCTTTTCAGGCTAAGGGATTTGATCTTGCAACCTTTCAGTTACTTGTCCAACACTCTAACCACTAGGCTACCTGCCACCCTTTAATCGAGTTAAATACGAGAGGAATATCTAGAATGTTTTCTACAGCCCTTTCTCCTTTCCTCTCTAATCCTTTCTGGGCTTCAAACACCCAAACCTGAGATAAACAATTATCCTCACACTGTAGCAGAGGCATGTCAGCCCATATTAGAGCAAACTGTACCGCTGCTCCCAGAACAGTGAGATACAGGCTAGCTGTGTCATTATTGGATCATTGAATAATCACACACTAACAGAAGGCCTTTTCTCTTTGTTGAGATCTGATTCCAAATGTAAATAGGTTCCATAATGTGTCTGCTGTTACTGGTTCCACCTTCCACTTACTTTATGTGATATGTAGTGTCCCCTGTTTCTCATACTGTCTCTTATGGTCTTAAGGTCTATTAATTACCTGCAAAAAAAAAAAGCTTAGAACCTCAGATAATCCATAATATTTGAGAAGTTTATCAGAAGAGCTTTTTTAGTCTGTTTGCCTCTGTATGTACAGAACAGAGGATGCACATGTGTGCATGAGTATGAATGTTTGTTTGTCTGTGTGTTTATTTTAGGGGCTCAGTAGGAGCTACCCACCCACTCTTCATTTCTTGAGGTTATGTGACTGCCTGGAAGACTGTTTCCACCCTAAACCATGTCCTAGACTCCGATCTGGTGGGGGATGGAGGAATGATAGTTTGAGTTATACAGTGTTTTGATCAAACTCTATCATTCCCTGGTCAGACCTCTGCCCCCACAAGAATGATCACAGAGAGAAAAAAAATAGTGACTTGGCGCTCCCAGGCAGAGTACGAGCTCAGAGTTGGAGCTCAGAGTTGGAGTGTAATTCAGGAGATGTGATCAGTCAGGGCTGAGTGGAGTGGAGCGGCAGCCTCAGAGAAAAGCTGTACACATACACAGCAGCAGCAGCCCAGAGAGGCACACAGAGCCTTCTCCTTAAATGGTCAAAGCTCCCAGGAGTGAAAGAGAGGCTGGTGCTGGGGAAAAAAAGACAGGGAAAAGAAAGGAAAAGAGACAGCTAGGAATAGTTAGGTTTTCTGTGAAAAAAATCTGGGAATTACAGTTTGACTGAGGGAAAGTTCTGTCGGGTGTTTTATGTGGAGTTTATGTGGAGCTAAGCAGTGGAGGTTGTATCTCTCACAGGAGGTTACAGGTACAGCTATTGATCTATTCTCTGCTCTGTGGACAGGTAGAGATGATGTATTGCATGCACGTTTTATTTGTTTAGAGATTAGAGTCTGCAGCTGCATGACATGCACTTTATCATTAGTATCTTTGGCTATGTGCATCGAGTTGACAGCCATGTTAAACAGTTGCGCAGTTCATCATCATTTTGGGATTATGTTGGAATATGTATATCTCTTGTGAGGGTTTACAGGCTGTCACTTATTGGGAAGATAGTAATGGTTTGCTAAGGGAGAACAATAATTACAAGACTTGGTTGAAAGTTGCAGATACTGGGATTCTATGCATGGACCAGCAGATGCTAATGATTTATTTGTTTTATTGCGATACTGTATATAGCCATGATCGTCTAAATGGCATTGGTGTTTTAAGCAAGCTCACTTGCATCCCCCTCTATCGCTCACCATCCATCTCTCATCTTTCTCACATTCCCACCATATCCTGTTATCTGGGATGGTGGCTGTGTAACCACCACTTCCTCTGCCGGTTCTGTACTCCCTGTGCTTCACACAACCACATTTTAAACTAATCTGGCAACAGGCAGAGAGCTTACGTAACAGGTGAGAAGGGAGTCGGAAAACGCTCTGCTCAGCTCATTTTATCATGAGAGAGCAGCGAGGCCAGCCCTCTGCCTTGCCGTGAGGTAACTCTGTGGCCCTCAGCTCAGCTTGGCCCCCTCGACTCTGTTTGCTTTGAAATTTACTCTCACTGTGGACTCCCAGAAACTATCTCAGTCCAGGACATTGCTTCTAGATTCCAGTGTTGCACTGTAACTGGGTCCACAACATTTTTTGTTTCCTCAACTTGTTTACTCAAGTGTTACCTGAACAAATAAACGGGTTGATCCAAACTTAGTTTCAACTTGAGAAAACTTTGGCAACAATTCTAACAACTTAAAATGATGTGTGCTAAACTTTCTCATGTGTTCATTCAACAACAAAAATATTATTTGGGCATCTTACCTAAAAAAAGGCTGTGGAATTAGTTACACACACAGTGCTGTTAACATACAAGGTTTTCAACTTATATATTTGACACACATTGGCATACATGATTACATTGTGCATGTATACAGTCCTTATTATTCAACATGTCCTCACCTGGGATTTGAACTCACAACCTCTTGGTTCAAGGCCTTCTGGTCTTCCTGCTACGCCACCCAAATAATAATTTATAGTTGAATGAACATATGAGACAATTTAAGCAAACATTGTTTAAAGTTGACTGAAATTTTGCCTACTTTTTCAAATGTTAGAGCTAAGTTTGGGCCAACACGTTTTTAAGTTCAGGTAAAACTGAACGAAAAGTTGAGTAAACAAAACAAAAAGCTGTGGAACCAATTAATAATAATAATATGATATTGAAAGAAATAAAAAATGCTTTACAGTGTCTCAAAACCCTTGCAATGTTGCACAGTCACAGTACAGCAGTCTTTCTGGACTGCCTTTGTATGTCACTGTGTGACTGTTCTTTAGTTTGTGTTTATCAGTATCTGAAAGGGTTCTCTCTATGTCATCTCTATGTCATCTCTATGTCATCTCCTTCATCATGTACAGATATAGAAGTGTGTAGGAGTAAATACGCAGGCTTGATAAGGAGGAGACCTTCGGTACTGAACCTGACCTCACTATACCCTCACACTAATGAAAATAGCATTCTCTGATGTTTGATAATGCACTAGAGATTTATAACAGCTGGTTATAAACGTTCATGACAAATCAATGATATGTTTATTGTAGTGTGTTAGACAGGAGATCCGGGTGCATTTTGTGTTGTATGTGAGTGGTTCAACACAGCTCCAGTTGTAGGAAGTTGGCCTATCTGGACATTGTGTTTTGTGAAGGCCATAACAGGATAGTGATTTAAGACCAGCATCCCGGAGTCACCTCTTCACTGTTGACGTTGAGACTGGGGTTTTGCGGGTACTATTTAATGAACCTGCCAGTTGAGGACTTGTGAGGTATCTATTTCTCAAACTAGACACTCTAATGTACTTGTCCTCTTGCTCAGTTGTGCACCGGGGCCTCGTCATTGTAAATAAGAATTTGTTCTTAACTGACTTGCCTAGTTAAATGAAGGTAAAAATACATTTAAAAAATCTTCCTGAGGCTTTGTCTAAATATCCCTCTTGTTCCTAGGAGACCGCTAAACAGTCTACTTCCTCCCTTGTGAGGGATAGGTCTATTAGCCTCACGTTCCCAGCATCCTCTAGCCACGTTAGCCATGTTTGTCATGACATTTACCAGCATACACTGTTACTGTACTGTGTCTGGACTCAGGAAGCCATTCCTCATTGAAATGTGCACTCTGGATTACTTATGAGCAAAGATAAGAGGGTGAATGTGTTCTGTTCTACAGCTTATTGTTTTTCCCTTCTGTTTAGTGTATACTGAACACATGACACGGAATTCCTCATTGCCGGCATGTCAGAAATCCATTGATGCATTCTCTCTTTTTTTATTACGTCAAAATCGTCTAGATCTGTTACAGCTAACAGCCCCATAAAATATTATTAAACATAGGTAGGGGCTAGGAGATATTGAGTGTGGATGACACATCATAGTTCATGAATGGATTAATGGAAGATGTTGTTTTCGCTCTGTCAGAGCTGTGACGATTCAGAGGCACCCTGCACTGATGACAACAAAACAAGCCAAGCCCAATGTCCTGACTTTGTCCCAGACCAAAAGCACAATAGTACCAGCAGTGATGGTCCTGCACCTGCATTTTTAGGTAATAGATCCACTGTCGTCTTCAAATCAAAATCCAATGTATTCGTCACATACACAGTTTACAGAAGGTAAAATAGGTACAGTGAAATGCTCATGTGCACCTCACATATCTTCCACTTCCTTTTGGCAGGTTATACAGTGCCACCATTCATCTGCCTGTCATTTCTGCTCCTATCTCCTGTCGATCTGCTTGTTTAATGCGTTTTGTTTTCAAATGTCTGCTACTGCCTATACTGCCATGTTGTTAGTGTGAATGGGACCTCCCTGTCTGACCGTGTTGGTTCCTCCCTCTCATAGGTTCCATCCCAGTGTCAGAGACACAAACACCCCCAGTGTCCCCATCACAAGTCTTCCTCCAGTACGAGTGTGCCCCTTCACTTACCGTCCCAACGGATACACCCCCCCCCCCCCCCCAGTCTGCCTGTGTCAGTCACGCTGCCGCTCGCACTGAGGAGAATGTAGAAGGGTTAGTGTTTATATTCTCTCTCTTTTACAGGAAGAGGATATTGCATGTGTTTAGATGAACATCCTTCCACAACTGAAGAGCTAGGCTAAGGTGAGACTGTGCAGGGATGCCACACCAGCTCCCGATAAGTTACAGGGGCACTCAGTACATTCCTAGGAGGAAGCGGGAACTGTCAGAGGATTGCATAAAGTGTGTTAGGAAAGGCCCACCTCTCCGGGTTTAGAATGAGGAGGTGGTGGTATTTCACATAGCAGGAAGCTGTGGAAGTTATTACACATATTCAAGCTGATATACTGGTTATAATTGTGTTTGATATGATTTTGGAGAGATTTAACTGTTGATTATGGATAAAGAACAGTGTGTTGATGTGTTTGATCAGTCTCAGATCGGAGGATCCTAGTTGCCGTGACCACTGTCAGCCAGAGGCCCGCGACTGTGGGAGTGGCCAAGCATTGCCACCTGGAGACTGTGGGAGGAGTCAGCCATCAAACCCAGAAGACAGTGCTGGTAGTAAAGCCTCTGAACCAGAAGATAGTGGGAGGAGCAATGCATTACAACCAACAGATATTGGGTGTGATCTAGAGCATTGTGGGAGTTTCCATTCTCGAGCTCTACCGACTGTTTTAATAACAGGCTCAGATAAGGTAAGTTAGGACTGAACACTTTTTAATGATTACTTTAATGAGGATAGCCTCTTTTATTATTAAATACTCCCAAATTATTGTAGTTCAAAAATAAACACACACACACTATTCTAAATGGGCAGAGACAGAAACATAAGCAAGTTATTTTACCCATTTAAGGTGTCCACATCCTTCCAAAGCCATGGTTTCCTACACAAAAACCCCCTCCCATACCGAGAAGCGGAGTGAATGGTGCTTGAGTGCTGGCTGTGGGGGGCACGGGTTGGCTGATGGATAGAGAGGCAGGGCAGGATGAGGGAGGACGGCCTGGGCTGGGCGGGGTTGGAATGGAGGCAGGGAGTCCTGGAGTGAGCACTGGCAAAGACCATTAGGCTCAGAGAGGGAGACTCCGGTAAGAATGTGACCTCCGTCAACCCCGACAGAGCTCTGACTGATGGCATGTCTGATTTAGATGATTCTGGCTCTGCTGAATAACATTTTCCGAGTGTATTATTTCCATGGGCATGTTGAAATGGACAGGATAAGCATAACTGCGATTGTGATTGCGATTGTGATTGCGATATAACTGCGACTGTGATTGCAATTGTGTGGTTAGATATGCTCGTTTTAGTGTAAATATGGTAGTTCAAACTAATCTTGCTCTAACCTTGATTTAATTGCGACACTGCTAACCTTTCATCCTCCATTGTGCTACCTCGCTGCCCTCCCAGTTTGATTTGCCTGTCATAGATGTTCAGATTCGTTGCAAGGCAACGGTATCTTGTTTTTCTTTGTTCATTCTCAGAATTAAACAAGTATAACTTTAATAGCTGGAAGAATGCGTTCCTCTGGGATTCCCGTTCTCCCAGATTAATTTGGCTCATCCGCCCCCGCCTCTGGGGAGACAAAGGTCACATTTGTTTATGCACAGTGCTGGAAGCTGCAGGACTTGCTAGTCAGGTTTAACACTAGAGAGAAGCAGCTGACATGTCTGTGTGATGGTTTGTCTGAGACGTTATTACAGTAATATGCCGCTAGAGATTTGTGCTGGATCTGGAATATTGCAATGATAATTCATTGCATCATAACCAAGTTATTTGAGAGAAGGGCAAATCCATTGTAACAGAGTGACGCTGAGACTCTCTCTTTCACTTTACAATGTTTGCGAAGTTTAAAGGCCCAATCCAGCCATTCCTATCTTAATATCCAATCATTTCTGGATAGCAATTAAGTATCTTATTAACCACGTTTTCATGCAACCATTTCATGCGGATTAATTAACGCATGACAAAATTCACGACCGGGCTGATGGAAACATAAAATGCCGGTACAATTGTATAAATGCCAACAAACAATTTGTTTGTTCGTCATGGTGGGATCTTTGTGTCGGTTAAATTAATAATCTGAGAAATAGCGCTGGAAATGCCTTCATGGGCAAATATTTATATACTAACTATCATATCATGATGATATGTTGTGTGGTCCTCCAACTACAACTCGGGAAAGCATGCAGTTTATTAACCTTTTTAGGGCAGGCATTCCGCTAGCAGAACCCCTCGACAATATTCCACTGAAAAGGCAGCGCACTAAATTCAAAAATATATTTTTTTGAAATATGTAACTTTCACACATTAACAAGTCCAATACAGCAAATAAAAGATAAACTTTTTGTTAATCTACCCATCATGTCCGATTTAAAAAAGGCTTTACAGCGAAAGCACAACATATGATTATGTTAGGTCAGAGCCAAGTCAAAAAAGACAGGAGTCACAAAAAGCAGAAATATAGATAAAATGAATCACTAACCTTTGATGATCTTCATCAGATGACACTCATAGGACATCATGTTACACAATACATGTATGTTTTGTTCGATAATGTGCATATTTATATCCAAAAATCTTAGTTTACATTGGCGCGTTACATGCAGTAATGTTTTGATTCCAAAACATCCAGTGATTTTGCAGATAGCCACAACAAATCCCAGAAATACTCATAATAAACATTGATAAAAGATAGAAGTGTTATTCACAGAATTAAAGATAGACTTCTCCTTAATGCAACCGCTGTGTCAGATTTTTTTTAAACCTTACGGAAAAAGCATAATACGGCGCTCAGAGCCCAATCCAGCCAAAGAAATATCCGCCATGTTGGAGTCAACAGAAGTTCGAAATAACATTATAAATATTCACTTACCTTCGATGATCTTCATCAGAATGCACTCCCAGGAATCCCAGTTCAACAATCAACAACAATAATTACTGATTTGTTCCATAAAGTCCATCATTTATGACCAAATTGCCACTTGTTGTTAGTGTTCAGCCCAGTAATCCATCTTCATGAGGCGCGAGCACTACGTCCAGACAAAACCTCAATGTTCCGTTACAGGTCATAGAAACATGTCAAACGATGTATGGAATCAATCTTTAGGATGTTCTTAACATAAAACTTCAATAATGTTCCAACCGGAGAATTCCATTGTCTGTAGAAAAGCACTGTAACGAAAGCTAACTCTGTCAGGACCGCGCGTCACGAGTCAGAGACACTCTGCCAGACACCTGACTTATTCAGCTCCCATTCCCCCCTCCTTTATAGCAGAAGCCTGAAACATGTTTCTAAAGACGGTTGACATCTAGTGGAAGCATTAGGAAGTGCAACTTGACCCCATAGACACTGTGTATTCGCCAGTTCACCAGCCCTATACAACTTCTGTGATTGTTTTCAATCAAAATGGTAAAAAATAAAATAAATAAAAGCTTCTCAGCAAGAGCAATTTCTCAAGCTAAAATTTTGCTAGGACTGTCTGGAAGTGGTCTGAGTGGGGATGGGAAATCTGAATACTAGCTGTTATTGGCAGAGAGGTTTGGAACTCTCTTTCTTATTGGTCTATTATTAACAAATTTACAGCCTAGTGATGTCACCAGGCAGACCAAAACTCCATCCCACAAAAACAGGCTGAAAGTACAGTTCAAACAGCTCTTACACTGAAAGAGCATTATTATAATTTCCACAATTTCACAGTATTAGGCCAACCTCATAGTGTGGAGATATATGTCAAAACACAGACAATCTCGTTTTTGACTGCACTGAGCCTTTACCAAACCACACCCCTATACACAGAAGTCTACATTTAACAACTGCCACTGAAAATGTTACTAATACACATTTATTAGTTGAACAGTGGAGATGCAAAGTTTGTTAACAGAATGACAGTAAAATATCTCTCAGTTTTTTATTTGACCACCTTTTCCAAAAACTCAAAAATAATTAAAAGATGTCTGCAGAAAGAATTGGGTGTTAGCTCTGATATGGCATTTTGAGTTAGAAAAAAATCTACACTGAACAAAAATAGAAATGCAAAATGCAACAATTTTAAAGATTTTACTAATCCAATGTTTCCCAACCCTGCTCCTCGAGTACCCCCAACAATACACATGTTTATTGTAATCCTGGACAAGCACACCTGATTCAACTTGTCAACTAATCATCAAGCCCTCAATGATTTGAACAAGGTGTGGTTGTCAAGGGCTACAACGAAACTGTGCTGTTGGGGATACTGAAGGACCAGGGTTGGGAAACACTGCTCTAATCTATGGATTTCACATGGCTGGGAATACAGATATGCATCTGTCATCATAGATAACTTAAAAATGGTAGGGGGTGTAGATCAGAAAACCAGTCGGTATCTGTTGTGACCACCATTTGCCTCATGCAGCGCGACACATCTCCTTCGCATAGAGTTAATCAGGCTATTTATTGTGGCCTGTGGAATGTTGGTCCCACTCCTTTTCAATGGCTATGTGAGGTTGATCGATATTGGCGGGAACGCTGTCATATACGTCGATCCAGAGCATGCCAAAGCTGCTCAATGAGTGACATGTCTGGTGAGTATGTAGGCCATGGAAGAATTGGGACATTTTCAGCTTCCAGGAATTGTGTACAGATCCTTGCGACATGAAGCCATGCATTATCATGCTGAAACATGAGGTGATGGAGGCGGATGAATGGCACGACAATGGGCCTCAGGATCTCGTCACGTTATCTCTGTGCATTAAAATTGCAGTCTGTAAAATGCAATTGTGTTTGTTGTCCGTACCACCATGGGGCACTCTGTTCAGCAAACCACTCGCCCACACAACGCCATACACGCTGTCTGCCATCTGCACGGTACAGTTCAAACCGAGATTCATCCATGAAGAGCACACTTCTCCAGCGTGCCAGTGGCCATTGAAGGTGCCGAACTACGATGCCGAATTGCAGTCAGGTAAAGACCCTGGTGAGGACGGCGAGCACGCAGACGAGCTTCCCCGAGACGGTTTCTGACAGTTTGTGCAGAAATTATTTGGTTGTACAAACTCACAGTTTCATCAGCTGTCCGGGTGGCTGCTCTCAAATGATCCTGCAGGTGAAAAAGCCAGATGTGGAAGTCCTGGGCTGGCATGGTTGCATGTGGTCTGAGGTTATGAGGCCGGTTGGACGTACTGACAAATTCTCTAACATTACGTTAGGGGCGGCTTATGGTAGAGAAATTAACATAAGATTATTTAGCAACAGCTCTGGTGGACATTCCTGCAGTCAGCATGCCAATTGTATGCTCCCTCAAACCTTGAGACATCTGTGGCATTGCGTTGTGTGACAAAACTGAACATTTATTGTCCTCAGCACAAGGTGCACCTGTGTAATTATCATGCTGTTTAATCAGCTTTTTGAGATTCCACAACTGTCAGGTGGATGGATTATCTTGGCAAAGGAGAAATGCTCACTAACAGGGATATAAACACACAATTTGAGAGAAATACGATTTTGGTTCATATGGATAATTTCTGGGATCTTTTATTTCAGCTCATGAAACATGGGACCTACACTTTACCTGTTGCGTTTATATTTTTGCTCAGTGTATTTTGGTTAGTACGTGAAGTGGATCAACACCCGATAGTATAATGATGGTAACAAAAATCACATGGGTCCTTGATCTGGACTATACAGAAATACAATAGTGAATGTCATTTATATTCATGGTGATACAACCTGAATAGGTACACAAAGGTAGAGAAATGTAATATCCTCCTTTGCATGTTTGGGTATTATTCTACACAGACCGGACCAAATCTGAACCAATCATAGACGTCTATGTTTCACAAGTTTGGACATCGTACAGCACAGTAGAAAACAGTAGAGCACAGTACAGTACAGTAAAGTGCAGTAGAGTCCAATCAATTATAGTGTACTCTACTTTACTGTGCTCTACTGTCCTGTACTCTGTTGTACTGCAACTGTGGTTTGTGACTACTATGATTTTCCATTTTGGCCAATTCAATTGCAGTCATTATGTTGCAGATTTTTCAATCACTCTGTTACCAATATTATTATCAGTAGAAACATTATAACTAATTGGTAGGTCTACCATTACTTGTTATTTCTGTGAAATGTCATTATCCTCCCTCCTCATGAGGGAGAGAAATTAGAAAACATCTTAAAGATCTGTGGGTTTTTGATAACAAAATGACAAGACACAAGGCAATATTACTTAAACTTACAGAAGGCAAATCATTTCTGCAAAACTAAATAGAAGTGTTGATAATAGTTGGCAGGGATCTTTTCTTCAACATGATTGTTTTTAATGTATTTCTGATACCTTTTTAAGACTTTTTCTGGAAGATGTTTACTAAGACCCCTTTTCCATCTGTTTATCCACAAATCAAAGTGTTGACATATGCCACATTTTTTAAAATGGAAAATGATTGAAAAATCTATGCCTTCTAATAATACAGACTTGTGATATGTAACCTATAAGCGTCACATGTTGGTGCTCATTGCTCCTTTTACACGGAGATGACCAGAACAGTGCAACTGCAATACTATTTACAGACTTTGAATGTATGTCTACAAGGCCCTTTCCTTATGACGTCATAGGTTTTTGTCTTCCAACATCAAAGTTCAAACAGACATAGCCACCACCAGTTGGCACACCCGTTCATAAGCAAATGTATCTATACACTTATCCTATGTGAGGAAGCGTCATGCTTCTTTGTGGTTTCCCTGGTAGTTAGAAGCCATCAGAGGCTGTGTATTCTCACCTGTACCTGTGTGACTTCCTGCTTGCATGCATATCATTCTGGTTCCAGGAAGGAGGGGGCCACGAGTTGTACTGCTTTCCCTGGGTTCAGACTGAACAGCAGTTAGAGGAATCCCCTACCCAACCCACTCCAGCTGAGAGCCCCTTTTTCTTCCCCCTGACACGACCCCGAGCCCCACAGCCCCCGTAATGCCCGTCCTCCCGGAAGAAGAAGAGGATTCCCTGAGGAGCTCGACAGTTCCTCCAGCTCACCCAGCACAGTGAGTACCTATCCATTACATTAAACCTTCACTCTAAAGCTGTGGTATGTTGCACTCAGAGCTATACATGACACTATCTCATTAATACAGAACCTAGAACCTCAGTATTGACAAGCTATACTGATTTGCATATCTATGCTCATAGTGTTGCTCACATATTCATTGCTAATACATGTTAGTGTGTTTTGGATGTGTGTATCTTTATTAACAATGAATCCTTTCACTGTCTTTCACCAGACTTTATTTCATTCATGATTTGAGTTTGGGATTCCTGTGCTTTATGGGTGCGTTTCATCCACTTCTATTTTTGGCTCAGGAACAAAGCTTCACTCAACAGTGAAAATATGTAATTAATCCCAGCAAAAACATGAGCAGGATGTTCTTTCCTCTTCTGTCCAGATTACAACCTTTTTTCCCCAGAGCCTCTTATTACCTGTTTTTTGTGTTGATGAGATCATTTGCACTGCGCTGGTGGTCAAGACAGGTTAGCACAGTGTGTCCAGCACAGTGTGTTTATTGAGTTGAGTAGACTTGTACAGAGCAGTGGACAGATTGGATGTTTTATGAGTCTCTGAATGTGGCTTTGCCTAGTCCAGTATGTCTCCCAGAAAACATGCTCTTGAAACTCTGTTTTTGAGACAAAAAGTAGAGGCTTCCTGAAAGCTGTCTGTGTACAATCAGGACCTATATACAGATTTGTGTTGAGCGGATGACTGCCTCACCAGAACCACTGAGTTACACCTCCTAGAAGTATACTGTCACTCGTTTCACTCAGTCATAAACACGGCCTAGATAAGACTTCACTGAGGAATGCAATGAGCCTCTGTAATCTAACCTGGGGGTATGGCAGCCGTATGAAATGATCCTCCTTTATTAAACAAATGCCCTGGCCTTTCAGTTTTAGACTGTTACAGGGATAACATTTATTCACATTCTCTTCCAGGACAAAGGTCACAGTGAAGCTCTCAGTGAAGGTTAATTTAATGCCTCCCTGTTTATTTGCATAATTGTCTCTGAGGATAGAACTGGGACTCTAGGATATAAATAAAACATGTACAGGGTATATAAGCCTGACCTTTAATGTTGGAAATATACTTCATATGGTTGACTTGGTTCAAGTGAGAGTTCATTCTGTGCTTCCACTCTCCTGGGATGCTGAGGTCCAGTGAGTTCAGGATGTGTTTAGTCCAGAGGGACGTTGTCTAGAGTTTCTGATGTTCAGGGGTTCAGGCTGTTGACATTGTGCTTCTGAGCTAAAAATGCTGCTGCTGCTGGAAACCATGGACCACCTGCTAGTCAACAGAGCTAAGTGCCTCACTGAAATACCCACCGATCACAGAGGACCACAAGTGTATTTATTTTTCCCCTTAAAAGTGCTTTGAAATGGGTATGCCTTGAAGTCTTTTTCCTCCTGCGGATTCCACCACGTTCCCCATACAGTCCCAGCCATGGTCAACATCAGGGAGGGTCTAGAGAGACATTAAGGTGTATATTTGGCTCTGTCTTCACATTAATATCGACATTAAAAGCTTATGAAAACACCAAGTCTTCAGTTTGGGGAACCAAGTCACCAAACATCTCTGTGACGGTGTGTACACAATATTTTATAGATGTGTACATAAGCACGAAGGTTAAAGGGTAGAGAATGAGAAAGTGCCTTTGCGGTGACACAAGCCAATTAGTGACATGTTTACTCAAATGTCTCTGTAATCCTTGTGTTGCATGCTTTTATGTTTTGAATGATTTAAATGAAAATGTCCCCCAATTTGCAATCACAATATCCATATCTATGAATTTGCCTTCTATTTGAGAGATAAATATCAGATTTTTCTATGGCAGGATCCCATGTCTGCGATCCAGGTCCCTCAAAAGTCCACTCAAAACCTTTTTCATGCAGTCTAGTTCTGGTCTTGCTGCATAACCTTTTGTTTCTCACATATCTTTCTATCTAGTATACACCAGTTGAAAGTAGAGCAGTTCCCGTGGCGATGCCTGCTCCCACCATTGTCTTCCCAAAGCAAGCGACCGTGACCGTGGTCCAAGCAGACGGTCGCCCTCTGGAACAGACCAGGTACATGTGTTATTTCATCCTGAGAACAGGACTGTTCATGTCAAAAAGGATTGAGAGCAAACCACCTCTTGAAAAATTTGCCACTTTAACCAAGCCAGCATCGAGATATTTCTAGAAAAGAAAATCCGTCCTTCTTCAAGTGTTTAGAGTAGCTAAATGTAAATAAAGACTGTGTCGTAAGAACACGGCGTCTGTTAATTTTAAACGTTTCTCTTTCCCAGACCACACAGTCCCAGATCTCGCTTGTCCCGAAACTCCCTGGGAGGACCAATCACTACAGTCGGTGGGTACAATCAAATACTTAAAGGCTAAATATAGCCTCGTGTTAACAAAACGTACATAAGTCCATTGTTCAAAATGTGAGTTCCACTGGGATTTTTTTCTTCATAACATTGTATGGCTAATTTAATTCCATCTATTGAAATGTCTAAGTTTGGTCATCAGTTTCTGACTGGTGCCCTTTGTCCTTAGAAAAGCATAGCCCAAGCTCTCAGCGCCGGGATGCTTCTGCTTTGATTACTATTTACGTTGGCTTGTTGCTCTGTGCTGAGCTCAGAGAGAATACTATTGGTTGTTGCCATTTGTCTCTTATTGTCTCTGTTTGTGTTTTAATTACGTGTGTGTGTGTGTGTGTGTGTGTGTGTGTGTGTGTGTGTGTGTGTGTGTGTGTGTGTGTGTGTGTGTGTGTGTGTGTGTGTGTGTGTGGGGTGCGCGCGTGTGTGTGTGTGTGTGTGTGGGTGCGCGCGTGCGTACATGTGTATCCTTCTCAGACAGTACAGGCAATGTGATAGACCTGGTGAAAGACCATCTGCCTGAGCTGCAGCTCTCAGAGGAGGACCGTCAGAAGAACCTGGTGCTGCTGCAGGAGGCCAAGAAAGTCAGCGACCGCTTCCTGAGCCGCAGGGGCCGAAAGTCCACCTGCAGCCTCTCTGAATCCCCCACAGGTGAGAGACACTCACTGGTTTACATATTGGTGTACAAGTGAAACAGGGAAATATACAAGTACTTAACGATGAGTCTTACTGTATAGTATACAGTATGTAAGACAGAGGCAGAAAGATGATACAAGAAATGTCACGTACGCTCTTCAGTTTAAGACCACTATTTGCACAGTAGAGATTTAGTCAGCTGTTGAAGTGTAGATTTGGTTGAACAATATTTTGACTCTCAACATTGGTTATGAAATACAAGTGAAACAGGGTCCCTCAGGTCTGCTAGCTGAGTTGCATAAGTGAGTCATTGTAATTGCTGCATGCTTCTATCTTGACTTCCGGAGTTATCTGAACATCACGTACGTGCCCTCATGCCTTCGTCTTGCAGCATTCTGAATGCACGCAAGATAAGTCCAGTCTTGCCTCACGTAACAGACTACAGTGACAGATATCAAATGAAGTCCCAATAACTATAGTTTTATTGTGGCGTTGTTATCTGGAAAGCGATGCTGATGCAGCATACTGGACTTTCATTGCCCAAACATAAAACACGTGTGTGTTTTATCCACAGGTCTTTCTCCTAACCACACACCATCCTCCTCACCTGTACCGTCCAGAAGCAGCTCTCTTATCACAGCCCCTCAAATAGGTACGTCCATCTTTCTGTCTGTTAGAGAATACTCACTCTCTTCAATTGAGCGCATGAAAAGCCTTGCTTAAAAATATAAAAAATGCATTTAATTAAACAGCTTTTGTTCTAAACCTTTTTCTTTCAGCTGTAGCCACAGAGGTGAACTATGCCCCCTCATCGCCTGTCAGCCTGGTAAGACCAGTATGGATTTTTCTGATGTACTCAGTAGTGGTGTTTTAACACTATGTTGATGTGTGTTGATTTGTGCTCCTCTCTGGCAGCGATTGGAGGTTCTGTCTACGAGGGAGCAGGCTGACACCAGTACACCAGAGCATGAGGTAGCACAGCACTCTCACCACCACTCTCATTCTCAAGTGGCACCCTGTAACAGTTAGTCAAACATGAAAATGCAATACGTAGTTAGTAAAACCCTCATGAGTTTACACTCCAGAATAGCTATGCTCATAGCTATGTTGGATACAATAATTCATTTGCGGTAGAACATTGTAAATGTTGACATTCTTGCGCCCCCTTTCCAAGAAAATCTTATTTGTTTCTCCTGAATTGACAGTGTTTAAGGAATTATGATATTGCTGTTTTTAGAGCACCAGGAGGTTGGTGGACTGGAAGCCCAATGAGAAGCGTAAGGTGTCCTCAGGCACCCTGTCTCCCCGCTACTCTGGCCCCCAACCCCCCAGTGAGCCCAATGGGGGCCAGAAGGAGAACTGTGACCCCCGGGTAACAGCTAAGAATTGCCCAGAACCAGTACTAGTCAATAAGCCAGAGGAGGGGCTGGTTCGAGCCCCCAACCAGGCCCCTGCCACTGGGGTGGCCAAGCCTGTCCCTCGGCCCCCACTCAACAGGCCCCCTGCACGGCAGAGATCAAGACAATCGGGGCCTTTCCTCCCTCATGAGAGCTGTGTCCTGGGACACTGCTGGAACCCTCAACGCCAGGAATGGGGCACCAAGTCTCCCCCCTACAAACGAGGAAACCTTCTCCTTTCAAGACAAGACTCTGGATGCCCTGCTCAAGTCCTCTGGGTACAAGGACTTCCCTGTACAGCCTGTCAACGTGCAGAAGCTGTCCAAAATAAGAGAGGTACGATGGGAGCCTTTTAACGACCGGGGTTCATCCCTTGAGTTTCACCTGACAGCATTAATATGACATTTATTGCATGTTTTGGGGATTTAAGCCTTTTAGTAAATGCCAAAATCATGAGAGAGAATGTTTTGTTCTTGTAATGTTTTGGTCTTGTAAACATCTTTGTGCGACACAGTTATTACAACATGAAAGCTCTTAAAAATCTAAATGTGCACTGTTCTTCTGTATACAGGAGCACAAGCTGATGCGGAACCAAAGCATTGTGGGGTCAAAGTTGGCAGACTTGAGTGAAACAGCTGAACAGGAAAGAGGTACTGTGTTACCCCGTGTCTGACCTGGAGAGGAGACAGTGCTGTGTAACAGACCATTGGTTGTGGACAGTAGACTTTTATCTAGTGAGGGGGAAAGGAGTCAAGGCTCCCAGCTACGTCACAGTCCTTACTGACCCCGAGAGATTTTCCTTAGAACTGAGGGCATGTTCTGTTCTAAGTTTGCACAGAGCTGCAATTTATTGGCAACCTGAAATGTTATTTTTAGTTTGCACCAGCAGATGGTGTGAGTGTTAACTAAAACATGAGAGAACCCAGTCAGCTAATATTGGTTTGCCCAAACTTTGAAAAGACATCAGTGAAGTAGTTTGTGATCCAAGAAAATTGCAGTACAATGTTGTTCAGAAGTAGGTCGATTATCAAAATAGTAATCTGATCATTTAAATAAATTAGGTTTTCCCATAGAGGCCAGATTGCCACGTTGTAACTATCTAATGGTGTGTGTGTGTGTGTGGCCTGGTCCCTCTCTTCTGCCCCCTGCAGGGTCTCCTACTGATGAGGAGGCTAAAGAGAAGTCAGACGCCATGCCCAACATCTCAGACATCATGCTGAGGAAACTCAAACTGCACAGAGGGCTACCAGGCTGGTGGGTATCACAGTATTTAGACTGACAGGGAATGACCTTTGACCATATATTTAGTTTTTTTCTACTTACATACTGAACCTATATTTCCTCTCTGATTATTTTGTAGTGCACCTCCACTCACGGAAAAAGAAGTTGAGGTTAGTATCTACTCTGGAGAGTGTATTATACAACAGTAACAGTTTCATAGTGCATGTTCTCCCTCTGTCTGTGGCCTCATGAATATAATGTACAGGAAGCCCCTAGTCCCTACCCATGATTGAGACTAATGAGAGCCTTAATGATTTCCTGTCTCTAAGAAGAAAATGCAAACATGGCTGTGTTGTTTGAGTGCAGAGCACTTGGCCTAGGCTTTAGCCCCGCCTGCCCAGACACCGGTTCCTCCCAGGGGGATACATGTTGTGCACTAGGACAGTCGAAGTCCCCAATTTCCTCTCAACGCTTGTCTCGGTACTCTGCGACGATGTTTGGGATTCTGCAGCAAAGACCGTTTGATCATGACAGCATGGCACCAGGAGTTCGTCTGTCAGCATCGCTGCACGTTATAGGCTCATCTCAGGCCTGGTAGCAAGCAGCACTGTCAACACACTGGCTAGTTGGTGGTCTATATGGCAGCTGGGTAGCCAGCTGATGTAGTTGTGCTTTGCATTACCGCATACTGTACATTGCTAGCATAACAGTTATGTTACAGTTTTGTGGAGGTCCAGAGAGTTGGTGTGTCACAGTCCTTAATAATGGTATCTAATGTGTCCCTGGTGACGGTTTTAATGAACATTAAACACAGTCATATCCTCCCCACAGAACGCTTTTGTTCAACTGTCGCTGGCGTTCCGGAACGACAACTACACACTGGAGACACGGCTCAAACAGGCGGAGCGGGAGCGGACCCTGACCGAGGAGAACACTGAGAAGGAACTGGAAGAATTCAAAGGCTCTCTGAAGGTCAGCCTTTAGTCGGCCATGATGACACAGGAAAATAAATGAGTTGTGATTCACTTTCACTTATAAAAGACCTGTGTTTTGTTGCTGTTGTCTCCTCAGTGCACGGCACCACAGTGGAGTAACATGGAGCAGCGGGAGTCTTACCAGTGCCTCATAGAGACAGTAGCAGTACTGCACCGTCTGGCCACCAGGCTCTCCAGCAGAGCTGAGATGGTTGGAGCAGTCAGACAGGTACTGGAACGCAGGCATAGGATAGGATAGGCCATCCGCGGGGTACACTAATGATTTGAGGAAACCCATGAATGAGAGAAGAAAACATTGAGTGGAAGTGAAAACTTTTCCATGATCCTGTCATGAGAAAAACACTTTGGGATGTTCAGGGCCATGGGTATGTTTGTTTTTGGACAGATAAGTTATGTTTATGAACGATTTAGTCTGATGTTATGCTTTCCCTCAGGTTATCGTTCACGCCAAAGCCAACTCCAATAAATGACTAGGGAAGGACTCAGGGGTATGTCCGTTGTCACACAAGTCCCTTGTGATTTATAGACTAACAACATATTGCTGCTGACCCCAAACCTGATCCCAGACCTGATATGATGTGTCAGTGTTGGAGTCTCTCTCTCTCTCTCGCTCTCGTGTGACTGTATGGTTAACTCTCCTGCCCATAGAGAGTAATGACTGTCGTTGCTGCTATCTTGAACCTAAAAGGGTTATTTGTCTGTCCTCATAGGAGAACCCTTTTTGGTTCCAGGTAGAACCCTTTTGGGTTCCAGGTAAAACGCTTTCCACAGACAGTTCTACATGGAACCCAAAAAGGGTTATCCTATGGGGACAGCCAAAGAACCCTTTTGGAACCCTTTGTGTGACAGGAGAAGCGTATGAACAAGGCCACAGAGGTGATGATGCAGTACGTGGAGAATCTGAAGAGGACCTATGAGAAGGACCACGCTGAGCTGATGGAGTTCAAGAAGCTGGCCAACCAGAACTCCAGTCGCTGCTATGGAGGATCCATAGACACTGGAGGTACATCTGCACAAACCCTTTATCTCCAGATAGGCGAGTTGTTGCAAAATGTTGATTGCCTTAAACTGCATTCTCCTGTGTCCTTTGGTTAGATGATGGAGTCCCACGGCCATCCAGATCAATGTCGCTGACCCTGGGAAAGGTTGGTGTTGTCGTGTTTTTACCCCTTTTTCTCCCCAATTTTGTGGTGTCCAATTGTCTCATCGCTACAACTCCTCGGGAGAGATGAAGGTTGAAAGTCATGTGATACACAACCCAACCTAGCCACACTGCTTCTTAACACAGTGCACATCCAACCCGGAGGAGGAAACACCGTGCACCTGGCAACCTTGGTTAGCGCTCCACAGGAGTCGCTGGTGCGTAATGAGACAAGGACATCCCTACCGACCAAGCCCTCCCTAACCCGGACGACGCTAGGCCAATTGTGCGTCGCCCCATGAACCTCCCGGTCACGGCCGGTTACGACAGAGCCTGGGCGCGAACCCAGAGTCTCTGATGGCACAGCTGGTGCTGCGGTACAGCACCCTTAACCACTGTGCCACCCGGGGGGCCCCGGTGCTGTAGTGTTGAACAGAGTGTTTCCACTGGGTTTGTTGTTGAGAGTATGCACTGGATTTGACTGGTTATATCAGGTTGACACTTCTCAATATATTTTTAAGGATAATCCCCCCAACTGAACACTCCCTGTATTTTCTTCTTCCCTCTATCTCTCACCCTCTCTCTCTCCCTCCTTTCCAATTGTTCCTTATCAGGCTTTGCCCAGACGGAGGGTCAGTGTTGCGGTAGTCCCCAAATTTAACCTCCTGAACATCCCTGGTCAGACCCCGGTCATGGCAGGACCCGGCCCCAGCGTTGCCATGGGACCCAGCCCCCAACCCACCATGGGCCAAGCACTTCCTGTCCTGGTATGTTTTCTACCCAATCACAACCTTCTCAGCCTGTCAACCTGACCACGTGATTAAGTGGTAATATCCTGTCTATTTAAGTTTATTAGTCTGCTTCGTCTACATGCATGTTGTTCGTTCTTGTTAATTACAGTGTGAAGCCAACAGTGTGAAAAGCAACTTTCCCACTGAGCCTACACATCCAGCTATAGATGAGAGGTATGTTCCTCCATCCTCTGTCATAATGTTGACCTAATGCATACCCATAAATATATACATACATACTGTACTCAGCACAATCTATCTCCTTGCCTGTATTGACTAGTTCCCAAGGTCAGTTCACAGCGCTGTGAAACAATGGGCGATGCGGGGCCTTAATATATGTACACCCTTATCAGAAGACATCTTGTGCTGTATCAGAATATTTGCCTCATGTACTTGACCTTCAGGAAGTGTTCCCGGGGGAGTAACTTGATTAATCATTGCCATCCGGATACCAGGGGCCATACACAGCAGATAACTGCACTACCCTTATGCAACTCCCAGATTGTCTATGCACCCAAAATAACTGTGCAACATTCCATAAAAACCCAACTGCAACTGGCTGATGGGCTATTCTGAGATTGTAATCTAAACATTTGGGCTGGGGAGCTTGACAAAAGCCAGGAGAGAGGGAGAGGGAGAGGGAGAGGGAGAGGGAGAGGGAGAGGGAGAGGGAGAGGGAGAGGGAGAGGGAGAGGGAGAGGGAGAGGTGCTCTCTTAGTTCGCCCCATGCCAAAATCTCAGGATCTCTCAAAGCAAGAGAGACAATAACAATGTATCAAGTGTCTGCTCAGTAAAAGCCAGGGACATTTTAAGAGTCCCCATGTACACATTTTGCCTTCGCACCTTTGTATTTTACGCAAGCTTACCTGGCAGTGATGGTGCCATCCCCGCACCCTGCCTTTCAACTGCGTTCCAGCCTGTCCATTAACACAAGGCCACAGTGTTATGATGGAAAGCCTAATGACCATGATGCACTCCTCACTCTCATCATGATGTCTGTTGGTAAAATGTTCTATGTGTTTTTTCCGCTATGAAACAATGCAGTGGAAAGAGTGTAGCAGAGCAGGAAGCTGAGCCATCTGCCCCAGCCCAGCCCTCCGTCAACCTAGAGGAGATCAGATCAGAGATCAGATCAGAGATCAAGGCAAAGATCGAGGAGGAGGCCTACAATAAAGGGTGAGGCCCTTTTCTATGTACCCACTCACACTGACCAAACACACACACATACCCACAGTCACACAGCC